>NC_134359.1:42942735-43150235 GCF_048569485.1 Anomaloglossus baeobatrachus
GAAGAGGCGTAGGAACAAAAGAAAAACAACATTGGATTCAGGAGAGGAATGGAACTTATACCAGGTAGAGTGGAAAAAAACATATTTAAGCTTAGTGACAGGTCCTACTGGCCTACGTGATGCTAGTCACTACTTAAGGATAGTATAGATGGAAGGGAAGTCAGACAAGCCGTGGTCAGGAAACAGGAGGACACGACAGAACAGGGGGAGTAAACAGAAGTGCAGTCAAGTCACAGACCAAAAGTTAGAATTCCAGGAGAGTACGTAGAGATTCAGGGAGCAGACAGAGATGTGGTCAGATCTGAGGTCAGAAGCCAGGAGGTAATGACAAGAACAGGGAGCTGGCAGAGAGACAACGGTCCAGGGACAAGAAACTTAGATCAGAACACAAGCACAAACACAAGCCAAAAGCACAACTGCAGAACCAGAGAGTACAACTGGTGAGGTTCTGGGAGAGCATGCTCAGTAATGAAACAGAGCAATTACCAGGAAGGTGGAACACCGGAGTAATCAGCACCTCCCAGAACCTACATGGAATCCTGCGCTGTCAAACAACCTGTCAGCTTGTGCTGAAAGAAACACAGTAGAGAATCTCCAAATGCAAGATGCTCTGCACAAAGGAAACATGTCACCGCCGCCTCTGTAGTTCAGGAAGGCGCGGCAGAGCATCACCTGTGCGCAAAATGCTCTGCACAGAGGATTAATGTCACTGCCAGCTCCGTAATTCAAGAAGGTGCGGCAGAGCATCACCTGTGTGCAAGATGCTCTGCACAGAGGAATCAGGACAGCCTATATTACAGCACTTCTACTCCAGGCCCTGCATAGAGTAAAAATATGATATTTTTTTCTCAATTATAACTTTTTTGCTGTGTAGTTCTGGGTTGCATTGGCTGTTAATGAAGCAGCTGGGGCAAAAACATTGAATTGTGCCTTTATCTAGGTCCTTTGACTTTTGTTTCCCTTTACAATTATCCAGTCCTTTCTTCTTGCAGACAGACATGGCTGTGCTTGAATATTATTGCATCTCTGGGGTCTTATAATGCTCTGTATAGCAGCTGGTAGAATCTATAGTATTTGCCCTTTACATATAGCTCTTGTAGTACCAGCTATGAAGTAAGACTGGATGCACCATCAGCGCCATATCCAACCGTCTCCATCTACTAAAAGAGCATCCGGCGCGCAGAGTCACTTTCTGGCTTTTTTCTAGGTGGTGAACCATGATTGATAGAAACTTCTAAACACAAGTGTCCCTGTTTCACAATTAAAACTTCAAAGGCCGGGGTGTCTGTAAAGGCCGCATAGTTTTGGTGCCCAGGGTGGGGGAATTGTTTGTACTGCTGGCTGGATGTTGATTGATTATTTTACCATATGTATCCATTATTTATGTCGGCTTGGGGAAACATGGAAACACTCAATGGCTGGTAGAATACATATTTAGAAAGATTTGAGATATGAATGCGGTTGGATTAGAAGATTTCTACAGCTAGTGAGTGAAGAGGACAACAGAAAGTTTCATTTTGCTTTTATCAAAAATTAATATAAGTGAATAAACATTATTATTATTATTATTATTATTATTATTATTAATAATAATAATAATAATAATAATAATGTTCAACCATTTTTTACCACCACAGGTTTTGTAAAATGTTTAGAGATATTCGCCAAACTGGACACCAATCTGCACCTATTTCCGGGTACTTTCCTCTCATCAGTACTGAGCAGTTGTACATGGAAAATGGACTAATCACCGTGGTTGGCAACTAAAGGGACCCCCCGAGATCCTGAGAACGAGGTTACAAAAAGGTGGGGAATCGATTCCATCTATTCTCTGCAAGACGTATCTCTTAAGTATCTCCTACAGACCAAGGTGTGCGTTGCTTGAAAGCTCCATTCCCAAGATTGTCGTGGAACCCAATGTTTGCATCCACGGTGATCAGTAAATTAACCCCTAGATAGGTGATAACTTTCAAACTTAAGAACACCCCAAGTTTGTAGTTATCTCCTATCCACAGAATAAGGCTAGATGTCACAGGATCCGACCGTTGTGGCCCCCATCAGTTCTGAGCTGCGCTCGGCAATGTCTGGCGTTCCCGCTAATAATGAATGGAGAGGTAGTGCGCATGATCAACCTCCGCTCCATTCAGCCAAAGCTCTTCAGAGCCCCAGTTCTTGGGATCTGTTGGAACAACAGCAGTCGGACCCCCAGCTATTTGGAAAGTTATTCTCTATCCCGTTGGATAAGAGATAACTTTCAAACTTGAGAATTCCCCTTTAAGAAGACCAATTGAGTATGTAGTCTTGCTGTCAATGACCCACAAGAAAAAAACAAAAAACAAATGATTTGTTATGACTGAGCCCTATCACTCACATGGGAATGGACAAACCAGGAGTGGTGTGAACACTGCAAACCACAGGTCCCTACTCAGACTAGGAGTAGTCCTAAATCTGACCATGATTTGTCCCTGCCTGACTGACCACAGAGGTTGGTACCCTAAGATTACTGCCTATAATCTTCAATGACCCCACCACCTTGCGGAGCTGCCGCCCCACCACCGTGCGGAGCTGCCGCCCCACCACCCTGCGGAGCTGCCGCCCCACCACCCTGCGGAGCTGCCACCCCCACCACCGTGCGGAGCTGCCGCCCCTAAAACCGTGCGGAGCCACCGCCCCACAACCGTGCGGAGCTGCCGGCCTACCTACACCCCACCTACTGTCTCCTCTCCAAAACCCTTTAGAATGTAAGCCCGCAAGGGCAGGGCCCTCTTCCCTCTGTGTACTAGTCTGTCTATTGTAACTTGTAGATGTACTCTGTATGTAACCCCTTCTCATGAACAGCACCATGGAATGGTGCTCTATAAATAAATAATAATAATAATAATTAATAATAATGGCGCCCCCACTCAACGTCGGTTGACCCTGAGTGACCTTAACTGCACCCTCAACTATAAGGTGAAACCCAAAACAGCAATAACCATAAAGGAAGTGTTCACAAGCAGAGGGTGAGACACAGGGCTAAGAACTTGTTAACACAGTAATACAGGGAATCTAGAGGAAAATGGAAGAAATGCAAGAAACTACGAAATATGTGGAAATCATCCAAATCCAGTATGGGAAGAATGCTGTGAAGAAACACAAACAAACCGTGGAGAAAAGCAATAATAATAATTCGCAAGAATATCTTTAACTGAAGAGCTCGGACTCCAAGCATCCATCTAATGTGACAACGGGTGGGTGTGGGCACATGGGCCGGACTTACCCTGCAGGGGCATGACTAAGCGACTACCTGGCCTTCACTAGCGCCTCTGAAAGTGAGGATAGGCTGGACCTCAGGTAGTCACCAGGTTCCACTTTAGGGCAGTCCCCAAGTCTGCAGGAGCTGACCGACGGGTCTCAGCAGATATTCAAGGTACAGGCAGACAAGGGCAAAAGACATAGTCATGCAGTCCGAGGGCAGGGCAGACAGCACAAGTTCAAGATATAGAGCTGGGGTCAGGAGTGGAGAGATCAGACTGGACGTAATGCAACCACCAGGGGGCGCAGGTACACAGGAGAGATGTAGAGCTCCTAGGTGTAATGCGGAAGCTGCCCACTAGATATCACCAGTATCTAAATGGGGAGGTAGCAGAATGGTTGTACAAGCCGGGAGTCAGAGCCGGGAGGTCACGTCAGTGCAAAGGAGGAAAGAGAAGCCGAAGTCACATGAAAGCCTAAGGTCGGTAGCCAGGAGGTAACGTCAGGTACAGATGGGGAGCAGAATCGTAGTCAAAGAGCAAGTCGATGTCAGAAGCCGAAGGGGAATGTCAGTACAATAGGGGGAAAGCGAGACTGAGGGAACCAGACAAACGGAAGGTCAGGAAGTCAGGGAGCACAGACAACACAGATGGAGCGGAGAACAGGGAGAGGAGTCGGGGTAGCAGGACGAGGATCAGAACAAACTCACGGGAACCACAAGTGCACACTGCAGAGCAGGAACTATCTGTGCCAAAGTTCCAGTGGAAACAAACCACAGATAAAGCAAGGCGATTACCGAAGCGAGGCACCAAATAAGTCCCGCCCACTGGCAAGAACCCAGGGAATACAAACAACCAAACAATAGACAAAACCCAATGGCTCTGCAAGTAGCAGAGCCAAAGGTGAATCGTGACAGACAGGTAAACAAGCTAGGTCAATAACAGGAGAATCAGAGTAGAACACAGCCAGACAGAGTAGAAGACAAAGTCTGACTAAACCTATAATCAGGAATGTGTAGAGGGATGAGCTATCTAATATGACAAATTCTAGCAGGGGATAGGCCAGGAAAGCAGGACTCTGCTGGACACAATGAATATAGCCAGGTGGAGAGTCTCAAGACAGGAGATGCAGCAGAGCTGTGAGTGCAGCTCACAAAGAAGACCTGCCACTAGGGGAAGCAGAGCGGAGAATGCGTTGAGTAGGACGGTACCGTGAAAGCATGACACCAACATGACATCCATCTAGGAATATAGCCAGCGAATAAAACTTTTGAAAGGAGAGCCCCACCCGGGATGTGATAGGAAACAGACAAAGTAAGCAAGTGAGAACACCTGACAACCACAAACCAAAGGTAGAAAAGCAAAGAAATAAGAACCATCAACATTTGGACAGATCTTGACCAAGCTGTGGCTCAACAGGAAAGGAAACCCACCACGCAGGAAGAGGTCACCAGATTGATTCCCAAAACTGAGGCATAACATTATCACTCCCAGAGGAGTGAAAACGATCTCACTAGTGCCACAATAAAATCATTAGGATACAAGATATCTACATTCTTTACCTCCAAATTAACTTTATGTGGATATTTCAAAACTATAGTAAGCATTGCTTATGGTGCAAAAAAAGGTATTATAGTAATTTCCAACACCCCTGACGATTGGGAATTAAAAAAAAAATTAGGAATCAATATCTTCCAAAAAGTGCAACAATGCTGGAACTGTCACAATACTTTCACTGTTGCTATAGGAACAGCATATCATATTTCCCGCACAATACGCACAGCCATGTAAATACTTTTTTTACCTGCTGGCATTTTTTGGCTGGAGGCACATTGCAAAATGTAGGTTTTGTATTTTTTTTCTGAAAGAGATCCAAAGGGGTTAAGATCAGTAGCTTCCAATGCAACTTTTGATGTTTGTAAAATGATTGCCGTTCTGGGGCACTCATCCATTTTTTTTTTCTTACAGAAAGCTTCAGTTTTAATGTCAATTTATTCCTAGGCCTTTCTATTAAAATCAGTAACTATGGAGACAATCTTTTTTGTGCTAATTCGTCAGAAAACTATTCATCCTGAAAGGTGCTAGATGAAAAACACGAAGCATGAGGGGCATTTTTTTTTTTAATATTGATTTAAAGGGACAGTACAGTCATAGCTGAGGATAATTTATATTCATGATTGGTTTTAAAGATGTCCGGGTTCTTTTTTTCCACATTTAGTGAGTAATGTTTATAAGAAAAGTTTATTTTGTTAGTAAATATCCATATATTACGAAGATGCAGCTAATATTCAGGTTTCCATTTTTGGGTCACAATGAATTGCCACTTTTTGCAGTTGGCTTACAATGTCATCTCAAATTTACAAAGATCTTGTAAGTTATATAGTTATATAAAACCTTTAAACTCTTTAAACTTATAAGATTTATTAAAAATGGGATGGTTCCAATTTTGGATGTTCTGGATGCCACTCTGTCCATGGAAAGTAATGGAGGGCTATGTGGGGCCCATTATACTTTATGGAGGTGTATGTGGGGCCCATTATTCTGTATGGAGGACTATGTGGGGCCCATTATTCTGTATGGAGGGCTATGTGGGGCCCATTATTCTGTATGGAGGACTATGTGGGGCCCATTATTCTGTATGGAGGGCTATGTGGGGCCCATTATTCTGTATGGAGGGCTATGTGGGGCCATTATTCTGTATGGAGGGCTATGTGGGGTCCATTATTCTGTATGGAGGGCTATGTGGGGCCATTATTCTGTATGGAGGGTTATGTGGTGTCCATTATACTGTATGGAGGGCTATGTGGGGTCCATTATTCTGTATATAGGGCTATGTGGGGCCCATTATTCTGTATGGAGGGCTATGTGGGGCCCATTATTCTGTATGGAGGGCTATGTGGGGCCCATTATTCTGTATGGAGGGCTATGTGGGGCCATTATTCTGTATGGAGGGTTATGTGGGGTCCATTATACTGTATGGAGGGCTATGTGGGGTCCATTATTCTGTATGGAGGGCTATGTGGGGCCCATTATTCTGTATGGAGGGCTATGTGGGGCCCATTATTCTGTATGGAGGACTATGTGGGGCCCATTATTCTGTATGGAGGGCTATGTGGGGCCCATTATTCTGTATGGAGGGCTATGTGGGGCCCATTATTCTGTATGGAGGGTTATGTGGGGTCCATTATACTGTATGGAGGGCTATGTGGGGTCCATTATTCTGTATATAGGGCTATGTGGGGCCCATTATTCTGTATGGAGGGCTATGTGGGGCCCATTATTCTGTATGGAGGGCTATGTGGGGCCCATTATTCTGTATGGAGGGCTATGTGGGGACATTATTCGGTATGGAGGGCTATGTGGGGCCCAGTATTCTGTATGGAGGGCTATGTGGGGCCCATTATTCTGTATGGAGGACTATGTGGGATCCATTATTCTGTATGGAGGACTATGTGGGGCACATTATTCTGTATGGAGGGCTATGTGGGGCCCATTATTCTGTATGGAGGGCTATGTGGGGCCCATTATTCTGTATGGAGGACTATGTGGGGCCCATTATTCTGTATGCAGGGCTATGTGAGGCATATTATTCTGTATGGAGGGCTATGTGGGGCCCATTATTCTGTATGGAGGACTATGTGGTGCCCATTATTCTGTATGGAGGGCTATGTGAGGCATATTATTTTGTATGGAGGGCTATGTGGGGCCCATTATACTGTATGGAGGACTATGTGGGGCCCATTATTCTGTATGGAGGGCTATGTGGGGCCCATTATTCTGTATGGAGGACTATGTGGGATCCATTATTCTGTATGGAGGGCTATGTGGGGCCCATTATTCTGTATGGAGGGCTATGTGGGGTCCATTATTCTGTATGGAGGGCTATGTGGGGCCCATTATTCTGTATGGAGGACTATGTGGGGCCCATTATACTGTATGGAGGACTATGTGGGGTCCATTATTCTGTATGGAGGGCTATGTGGGGTCCATTATTCTGTATGGAGGGCTATGTGGGGCCCATTATACTGTATGGAGGACTATGTGGGGTCCATTATTCTGTATGGAGGGCTATGTGGGGTCCATTATTCTGTATGGAGGACTACGTGGGGCCCATTATACTGTATGGAGGACTATGTGGGGTCCATTATTCTGTATGGAGAGCTATGTGGGGCCCATTATTCTGTATGGAGGGCTATGTGGGGTCCATTATTCTTTATGGAGGTCTATGTGGGGTCCATTATTCTGTATGGAGGGCTATGTGGGGCCCATTATTCTGTATGGAGGGCTATGTGCGGCATATTATTCTGTATGGAGGGTTATGTGGGGTCCATTATACTGTATGGAGGGCTATGTGGGGTCCATTATTCTGTATATAGGGCTATGTGGGGCCCATTATTCTGTATGGAGGGCTATGTGGGGCCCATTATTCTGTATGGAGGGCTATGTGGGGCCCATTATTCTGTATGGAGGGCTATGTGGGGCCATTATTCTGTATGGAGGGTTATGTGGGGTCCATTATACTGTATGGAGGGCTATGTGGGGTCCATTATTCTGTATATAGGGCTATGTGGGGCCCATTATTCTGTATGGAGGGCTATGTGGGGCCCATTATTCTGTATGGAGGGCTATGTGGGGCCCATTATTCTGTATGGAGGGCTATGTGGGGACATTATTCGGTATGGAGGGCTATGTGGGGCCCATTATTCTGTATGGAGGGCTATGTGGGGCCCATTATTCTGTATGGAGGGCTATGTGGGATCCATTATTCTGTATGGAGGACTATGTGGGGCCCATTATTCTGTATGGAGGGCTATGTGGGGCCCATTATTCTGTATGGAGGACTATGTGGGGCCCATTATTCTGTATGGAGGGCTATGTGAGGCATATTATTCTGTATGGAGGGCTATGTGGGGCCCATTATTCTGTATGGAGGACTATGTGGGGCCCATTATTCTGTATGGAGGGCTATGTGAGGCATATTATTTTGTATGGAGGGCTATGTGGGGCCCATTATACTGTATGGAGGACTATGTGGGGCCCATTATTCTGTATGGAGGGCTATGTGGGGCCCATTATTCTGTATGGAGGACTATGTGGGGCCCATTATTCTGTATGGAGGACTATGTGGGATCCATTATTCTGTATGGAGGGCTATGTAGGGTCCATTATTCTGTATGGAGGGCTATGTGGGGTCCATTATTCTGTATGGAGGGCCATGTGGGGCCCATTATTCTGTATGGAGGACTATGTGGGGCCCATTATACTGTATGGAGGACTATGTGGGGTCCATTATTCTGTATGGAGGGCTATGTGGGGTCCATTATTCTGTATGGAGGGCTATGTGGGGCCCATTATACTGTATGGAGGACTATGTGGGGTCCATTATTCTGTATGGAGGGCTATGTGGGGTCCATTATTCTGTATGGAGGACTACGTGGGGCCCATTATACTGTATGGAGGACTATGTGGGGTCCATTATTCTGTATGGAGAGCTATGTGGGGCCCATTATTCTGTATGGAGGGCTATGTGGGGTCCATTATTCTGTATGGAGGGCTATGTGGGGTCCATTATTCTGTATGGAGGGCTATGTGGGGCCCATTATTCTGTATGGAGGGCTATGTGCGGCATATTATTCTGTATGGAGGGCTATGTGGGGCCCATTATTCTGTATGGAGAGCTATGTGGAGCACATTATTCTGTATGGAGAGCTATGTGGAGCACATTATTCTGTATGGAGGGCTATGCGGGGCCCATTATTCTGTATGGAGGACTATGTGGGGCCCATTATTCTGTTTGAAGGACTACATGGGGTCCATTATTCTGTTTTTAACTTTGGGGTCTTGGTATTTGAGTTTGACATCCCTGTTGTTTGCCATCAATATGTTAATGTAAAACTGATCCTGGTATTATATTCATAAACTAGGTGGCTCAGGATGAGCAAAACTATAGGGGAGTACTACAATTAATAAAATAAAGGAAAGATTAATTTTTTGGGAAAAGTTGAATCCATAATCAGGACTATGGTACATCCAGGAATAGGTCTTCATTGGTGCCATTACTTAGGGTTTCTTCTTCCCTCTGTAGTGTATAGACAGGTTTATTGTAACATCATGGCGTCCTCTGTGTGCCAGGCACAATATTTTTCCTGGTTAATTATTGCCTATTTACTTACCTACTGAGCACCTCTTCCACACTTCAAGAGGCAGACGTATTGTAACTCATTTATGTAAGATTAACACAAGAAAGTAAATATTTAGAATTCTCAGTGGGAAGAAATTCATTTCTAAGGACACCTATAACTTCTCAAGGCTCAACAGTGGGCGGGAAATAGTATGGATGGATAGAAAATAGACAGAAAATGGATGAATGGATGTGTAAAAAGATAGATATATAGATAGATAAATAGATAGAAGAATAGATAGATAGAAGAATAGATAGATTTTTTTTTTACTTACTTATATAATGCCATTGATTCCACAGTGCTTTACAGGCGTTATGATAGATAGACACAGACAAGGAAAAGAAGCGACCAACAATCCACAATTTAGAAAAGTAGAAATATACTTTATTAAGAACCAGTGATGGGGGTGGGCAGTAAGCATACATTGAAAACATATTCCTCAGTATAAATATCAAATTGTGCTATACATATGTAGCAAGGAGTGACTCATATATTACTTATAAAGTGGCTCTTTCCACAATAAAATAATGAAGAGTCTCCAGATATCCAATATACTATAAAGTATACAGTTACTAACAGGTAAGGCACAGACGCTAAAAAACAATATCTGAAGACTGTGAATTAGTGAAGCCCCCAGAGGAAGGGTGCCCACCCCGATGCACGTTTCTGTGCTCACCTTTTGTCAGGGGGTGGCGTCAATAGGGAGAAAGGGGTTTCAATGACAAGGGTAGGCCAATCACAAAGCAGCATAAACACAAGTGATGCATGCATCATGATGCCAACTGGACGCCCGCCGGCGTCTTATGTAACTGGTGAGACTTGGACCACGTGTCAAAACACGTGATCTTAAGTCACCAAGCATATAGAGATACAAAGAACCAGTGTGGATTGCAGGAACAGGGCACACACATGTGTGCTGATTTGCTGGATTGAGATAAATGTTCGAATGCACGAGATGTATATTAACTAAAGATCCGATAAAGTAGCGGGATAATAATGTAGAAAGAAGCAGTAGCTGGAATGGACAATGCAACCACTATAAACAATGCAGCCCACAAAATGTGTCTATATACCATGAATTTCTAAGTATAAATAGAATAAACAGCATAAATAGTATTATATAATAAAAACATCAAAGACTGCAATATTAACATATGCTACACTGATTAAATATAAATGGATGGTATCAATGTACACTCAGACAATGAATGTATGGACGGATGATGGATAGACGGATAGATAGATAGATAGATAGATAGAGGGATAGATAGAAGGATAGATAGAGGGATAGATAGATAGCAATAGAAGGATAGATAGATAGATAGTTAGATAGATAGATAGATAGATAGATAGCAATAGAAGGATGGTGGATGATCGACTCAAAATGATGATGATAGAGATAAGAGATAAATAAATAGAGAAAATAGATAAACATTAGGTACAAAAAATATAAGATAGGTATGAGTTAGCTTGCTAAATAGATGTTATAAATATAGATAATATATAGATAATAACATAGAGATGATAGATAGATACTTTAGATAGATAGATAGATAGATAGATACAGTAGATACCGTAAATAGATAGATAAATAGATAAATAAAGAGATACAAGAGATAGATAGATACAAGAGATAGAGGGATAGATACCATAGATAGATAGATAGATAGATAGATACAAGAGATAGATAGATAGATAGATAGATAGATACCATAGATAGATAGATATATACCATAGATAGATAGATACTGTAGACAGATAAATAGATAGATAGATAGGTACAAGAGATAGATAGATACCGTAGATAGATACATAGATAGATAATAGATAGATACATAGATAGTTGGAATAGATCCGTAGATAGATAGATAGATAGATAATAGACAGACAGATAGATAGATACATGGATAGATAGATAGATAGATAATAGACAGACAGATAGAATGTAAGCCGGCAAGGGCAGGGCCCTCTTCCCTCTGTACTAGTCTGTCTATTGTAACTTGTATATGTGTTCTGTATGTAACCCTCTTCTCATGTACAGCACCATGGAATTAATGGTGCTCTATAAATAAATAATAATAAAAATAGATACATGGATAGATAGATAGATAGATAAATAGATAAGACAGACAGATAGATAGATACATGGATAGATAGATAGATAGATAGATAGATAGATAAGACAGATAGATAGATAGATAGATAGATAGATAGATAGATAGATAGATAGATAGATAGATAGATAGATAGAGGGATAGATAGATAGATAGATAGATAGATAGATAGATGATAGATAGATAGACAGATGGATAGATAGATAGATAGAGGGATAGATAGACAGATAGATAGATAGATAGATAGATAGATAGAGGGATAGATGATAGATAGATAGATAGATACATGGATAGATAGATAGATAGATACATGGATAGATAGATAGATAGATAGATACATGGATAGATAGATAGATAGATAGATAGATAGATAGATAGATAGATAGATAGATAGATAATGAGACTGACTGATGGATATCAGGATTTATTATCCTGCAGTAGTTACAGCCTGGCCCTGCATGGGTTAATCAGTAAACGTTTTCTGTTGGGGCCTGTGAAGTAGGTTTTGCACTTACACAAAGAGCACAAGAATCCTTAAAAAAAAAATTGGTCCCCTTTGTGTCCCCCTCACTTCCCAGCTAATCCTATACAGACCTCAGCTCCAGGCTCGCTGTGCTACAATTTAGTTGCTAGTTTGTTTTGCACAATATCAGGCCCAGACATTTGACATGTGATTGCTTTTCTGCTTTGAATGTAAATTGTACTTTGTGGACAAGTGAACACATCCCCCAGGGGTATCTGCCTCAAGTTCCCAGGAGAATTTCCCCATACTGTGCGGCGCTGCCTTCCATGGCACTGGGAAATCTCACATACGCACAGAAATAAAATATATATTGCATGTATTATATTGTAACCCCTCACTCATCACAGAATGTGTGTGCACAAATGTGACATCCATTTCTTGTCATCTTCTTTGCTTTTAAAAATTTAACCCCCGTTTTTTTTTAAATATTTGCCTCCTTACATTCCAGGGGCCATAACTTTCTTTTAATTGACATTGCATTGTTGTATAAAGATCTGTTTCACATTATTTTCCACTGTTTGGGGGCACAAATTAATTAATATGTAATCTTTTTTTTTTCACTGTAATTTTTTAAAACATTTTTTTTTGCATTATGTATTTTGTTTATTTTTTATACTGGTCACATTTAATACAATTTGCCTTGAAGCAATTACTATTTTACAACTTTATTTTCTACTTGCAATGTATTATCCTTCTCCTGCATGATAGTACCTTATACTCTGATTCTGTTGGGACAAATAGGCCCCCGATTCATCAAAGTGTGTTCACCAGAATTTTGGAGTAAAAGACTTTGAAGAGTATAGTGGGCTTTACACGCAATCTCGCTAGCGTGCGTACCCACCCCCGTCAGTTGTGCGACACGGGCAAATCGCTGCCCGTGCCGCACAACCTCGCTTACCCCCGTCACACGGACTTACCTGTCCTGCGACGTCGCTATGGACGGCAATCCGCCACCTTTCTAAGGGGGCGGGACATGCGGCGTCACAGCGACGTCACACGACAGCCGTCCAATAGCAGAGGAGGGTTGGAGATGAGCGGGACGTAAACATCCCGCCCACCTCCTTCCTTCCGCATTGCCGGTGGAGGCAGGTAAGGAGATGTTCCTCGCTCCTGCGGTGTCACACACAGCGATGTCTGCTGCCACAGGAACGAGGAACAACATCGCTATTTAGAAGAGAACGATTTTTTGTTTCAGGACGACCTCTCCGCAGCAAACGATTTTGACCGCTTTTGCGATCATTTTAGGTCGCACATAAGTGTCACACGCTGCGATACCGTTAATGACACCGGATGTGCGTCACAAACAACGTGACCCTGACGATAATTCATTAACGATATCGTAGCGTGTAAAGCCCGCTTTACAAAAATTGTTGCACAATCCAAAAGTTGTGCAAAAATGTTGCAATTTTTGGTCTTTTCATGCCAGTTTCACCAGCTCTGCCAAAATTGGTGGTGCTGGTGGAGGATGGAGGCAGAAGGGGCACTCGTCTAATTTATGACAAACTGCATCTTACTCCAGTCCCTGACTGTAAAGTTGTGGTAAAATCAAAATCCAACCGCCATGGTCATGGATGATCTAGGTCTGATTCCTTAAAACTGTGGGGTATCAAAAACTACAAGACTCCTGTACAATGACTGATAACATCTCTACGCATAGTACATAGCACAGGATCCACCATTCCCAATAAGTGATGTCACAGCTCACCTCCTCCCCTCCTGTACAATGACTGATAACACCTCTATATACAGTCCATAGCACAGAATCCATCATTCACAATTGCTGCTGTCACAGCTCACCTCCTCCTATACAATAACTGATAACATTGCTATATACAGTAGATAGCACTGAATACACCATTCACAATAAGTGATGTCACAGCTCACCTCCTCCTCCTCCTGTACAATAACTGATACAACCTCTATATACAGTAGATAATGCAAGATCCACCAGTCACAATAGGTGATGTCACAGCTCACCTCCTCCTATACAATCTTCTATTATATAAAGCTGAGTGTATGTATGTATGTATGTATGTATGTGTATGTGTGTGTGTGTATGTCCACTAAAGGAATTTGCACCGTTGCATGAACAATCACGAAACTTTGCACAGACACTCCATTTGACTCTTTGACAGACAAAGAGACAGACAGAGACAGACAGACAGAGATAGACAGACAAAGAGACAGAGAAAGAGACAGACGGACAGGGAAAGAGACAGACGGGCAGGGAAAGAGACAGACGGACAGGGAAAGAGACAGACAGCAGACAGGGAAAGAGACAGACAGGGAAAGAGACAGACCGACAGGGAAAGAGACAGACCGATAAAGAGACAGACACAGACAAAGAGACAGACACAGACAAAGAGACAGACAGGAAAAAAGACAAACAGGGAAAGAGACAGACAGGGAAAGAGATAGAGAGACAAGCAGACAGGGAAAGAGACAGAGAGACAGATAGGGAAAGAGACAGACAGACAAAGAGACAGAGAAAGAGAAACAGACAGACACAGACAGAAAGAGACAGAGACAGTCAAAGGAGGAGACAGACAGAGACTGGAAGAGAAACAGAGAGACAGTTACTATCACGGGCAACGCCGGTTGCTACAGCTAGTGACTGAGAAAATCTCTGTATAAAGTCGATAACGCAAGATCCACCATTCCCAGTAGATGATGTCAGAGCTCACCTCCTTCCCCCTCCTGCACAATGACACTTGCCCTGATTAGAAGATGCCCAATTTATACTTCTATACAATCTGATTGAGCCTTATTGCTGCTAATGTCATTGTGAAGACCAGACAGCAGATGGTCTAAGGCAGGGGTGGGGAACCTCCGGCCCGCGGGCCGTATACGGCCCGTGACGACTTTTTATGCGGCCCCCAGGCACATTCCCACGGACCGGTGTGCTCTGGCAGCAGCCGCGCTTTTCCCGGCTGCCGGCCCTTTAAATCTCACTGCCTGATGCCTTAAGGGTAGATGCTAGAATGTACGGGCTCTATCCAAATCCTGACTTCCAGGACCTGACTGCAGCCCATACATTCTAGGCTCAACCCCTGTGCTAGTGTGGTCTGGTGGGCGGGGTAAGCAGCACGCTGCGATATGTCACAGAAGAGCTGCAGCAGATTTACCAGCCTCCCGGACCTGCTGTGTGTGTGACTCCTCCTCCCCCTCACTGTGAGTACGCAACCCATCGCTGCCCCCCCCCCGCTAAGTGCTGTGTACTCCCTCGGGCTGTGTGTACCCCTCAATGCTGTGTACCCCTAATTCTGTGTGTACCCCCCAGTGCTGTGTACCCCCCAGTACTGTGTACCCCCTCGTGCTGTGTGTACCCCCCAGTGCTGTGTACCCCCCAGTGCTGTGTGTACCCCCAGTGCTGTGTGTACCCCCTAATGCTGTGTGTACCCCCTAATGCTGTGTGTACCCCCTAATGTTGAGTACACCCCTAGTACAGTGTGTACCCTCTAGTACTGTGTGTGCTCCCCTAGTGCTGTCTGTACCCCTTGGGTGATGTCTATGCCCCCCCCAGTGCTGTCCGCACCACCTAATGCTGTCCATGCTGCCACCAGTGCTGTCCATGCCACGGTCAGTGCTGTCTGTGCCCCCTTATGCTGTCCGTGCTCCCCAGTGCTGTGTGCCTCCCCTCAGTACTATGTACCCCCCCAGTGCTCTGAACTTGCTACTGCTGTCTGTACCCTCCCACTGCTTTCTATGCCCCCCAGTCTGTGCCCTCCTGTTGATGTCTATGCTCCCCCAGACTTCTCTGTGTCTCCCTAGTGATGCCACCTAGTGCTGTCTGTGCTGCCACCTAGTGCTGTCTGTGCTGCCACCTAGTGCAGTCCGTGCTGCCTCCTAGTGCAGTCCGTGCTGCCTCCTAGTGCAGTCCGTGCTGCCTCCTAGTGCAGTCCGTGCTGCCTCCTAGTGCAGTCCGTGCTGCCTCCTAGTGCAGTCCGTGCTGCCTCCTAGTGCAGTCCGTGCTGCCTCCTAGTGCAGTCCTTGCTGCCACCTAGTGCAGTCCGTGCAGCCACCTAGTGCAGTCCGTGCAGCCACCTAGTGCAGTCCGTGCAGCCACCTAGTGCAGTCCGTGCAGCCACCTAGTGCTGTCTGTGCCACGGCCAAGGCTGTCCATGCCCCCCTACTGATGTATATGCCCCAGCCCCCTCCTGTGATGTATATGCCCCAGCCCCTCCTGTGATGTGTACTCCTAGTGTCTCCTGTAATTTATGTACCCCAGCCCCTCCTGTGATCTATATGCCCCCAGCATCTCCAGACCGAGACAAACCTGGAAAAGCAGCTGTGAGAAACAAGATGATCATTATCACCGAACATCACAGTCACACCAAAGCAGCTCCTGCCTCCACAGTAGGGGTGAGTTAATTAATCGTTTGACCAAATATAGCTGGGTTATTTTTCAAGTTGATAATGTTGTGCGGCCCCCAAAGGTTAGTAGGAAATTCCAAATGGCCCCTGGCAGTAAAAAGGTTCCCCACCCCTGGTCTAAGGGGTACTTTGTACACTACGACATCGCAGGTGCGATGTCGGTGGGGTCAAATCGAAAGTGACGCACATCCGGCGTCGCTGTCGACATCGCAGTATGTGAATCCTTTTACATACGATTAACGAGCGCAAATGCGTCGCTATCGTATGATCGGTGTAGAGTCCGACATTTCCATAATTTCGCAGCAGCGACGGTACGATGTTGTTCCTCGTTCCAGCAGGGAGCACACATCGCTGTGTGTGAAGCCGCAGGAGCGAGGAACATCTCCTTACCTGAGTGCCTGCTGCAATGCGGAAGGAAGAAGGTGGGCGGGATGTTTACGTCCCGTTCATCTCCGCCCCTCCGCTCCTATTGGCCGCCTGCCGTGTGACGTCGCTGTGACGCCGCACGACCCGCCCCCTTAGAAAGGAGGCGGTTCGCCGGCCAGAGCGACGTCACAGGGCAGGTAAGTGCATGTGAAGCTGCTGTAGAGATAATGTTCGCTATGGCAGCAATCACAAGATATCGCTGCTGCGACGGGGGCGGGGACTATCGCCCTCGGCATCGCAGCATCGGCTTGCGATGTCGTGGTGTGCAAAGTGCCCCTAACAATTGGACACCATGGCCGGTATTAAAATTATAAGATTTTTTTTCAATATAGAGAATAAAAGTTAAAATAATTCTAAAAATGTTTTCCAAATACAAATGTAAAAACCTGATCCCAAAGGGTCATTTTCTGCTGACACTTCCCTATAAGTGAATGGGGCAGAATTGTAATAGTAGTGGGAAATAGCGTCGCTGTTTCTCTAAGAAAGAAACCACTATTTTTTTAATCTCATACAACCTCTTAAAGTAATAATTGCAAAAGCAGGAATTTCCTAAAAAAAAAACAAAATCACTTCCTTTACAAGTGGGGCAATTAGAGAGGGGAAGTTGCTCGAAAATTACATCTTATATTCCACTGATGAGACTTATTAAGTGGGGAACAGTCCTCCATTGTGAATTAACGGAAGATTTCAAATCCCATCCGTTCTATTTACTATGATAAAGGTAAAAATACAGGGAAATAAAGCAATCCAAATAGAAATAAGAAAGGGGGGGAATATTTTCCATTTCATATCACTATAGCCTTGACAGCCGGGTGACACCGAGATGCCGGCACAGAATGCAGATGATTTCTATTCCTGCAAAGAAACCTATTTGCATATAGTGCTAATAAATGATAGTTTGGATGAATAATAGATACGAGGTGCCGGGTCGAGTGTAGGTGGTCCGATACAAAACTGAATACAAATAGGAAAAAAAAAACTGCAGCCACCAACATAGGTCAGCCATTAATGCTCAATACAACCCATCCTACTCTCTGCAGGGCACACAGGTTACATAATAAGTGACCTAGTATACAATGTATCTATAGAAGGAAAACAAGTCACAATACATAGAAATGCTCAACTATCATTCACAATAAGGCCCTGTGCACACACTGCTTTTTTTGCAGCTTTTTTGGTGCAGTTTGTGGTCCTAAACTGCATGTATGACCTTCCCCAGCAAAGACTATGAGAAATCCGAAATCTGTGCACACGTTGGCTTCTTTTTTGCCTGCAGTTTAGGTTGCAGAAAAAAGAAGCAGCATGTCACTTCTTTTCTGCGTGTTTCACTGCGTTTTGCCATTGACAATGATAAAAAAAATCAGGGGCAAAAAGGAGGCAAAAACACACCAAAACGAGGAAAATAAACCGAAAATGCAGCAAAAATGCACCAAAACGAGGCAGAAATGCACCAAAATGAGGAAAAAACGCACCGAAAATGCAGCAAAAATGCACCAAAACGAGGCAGAAATGCACCAAAATGAGTAAAAAAACGCACCAAAAATGCAGCAAAAATGCACCAAAACGAGGCATAAATGCACCAAAACGCGGCAATAAAGAACCAAAAATGCAGCAAAAACGCACCAAGACGAGGCATAAATGCACCAAAACGAGGAAAAACGCACCGAAAATGCAGCAAAACACACCAAAACAAGGCATAAATGCATCAAAACGTGGCAAAAACGCACCAAATAACGAGGAAAAAAAGCACTGTAAATGCGGCAAAAACGTTTTTGATCCGTTTTTTCGGCCAGAGGGTGATTTTTTCGCTGGAGAAACAAAACTGCAGTGTGCGCACATGGCCTTATTCATTTTTTAGCTGTTTAATTTCTGCATGAGAATCGGTAGAGATGAGCGGATCAGGCAAAATTCGATTTCATCTGTTCACATGAATTTGGCTTTACAGAGAAGTTACCGTATTTTCCATATATTTAGGCCCCCTTCACACATCTGTGATTCCAGTATATGTGACGTACGTTTTCACAAGTACCGGAGACACGGAAATACGCAGAGCCATTAAAATCACACATCAGATTTTTTTCATGGACGTGTCCGTGTGGTGCACAGAGACAAGTCAGTTTTCCTTCAGCAGCACTGATGTCACACAGACTGTACACTGATGTCATTCGTGTGACATCAGTGTGACACGTACCAGAGAAAACACGGGTCTTTGAAATAAAATGGTTTTCTATACTCACCTGTCTCCAGCGCTGCTGTCTTTGGCTGCTGCTGTCTCCTGCTTCCAGGCCCGCTCATTATGCTCATGCATATTCACTGGACCATGGACAGACCCAGAAGCAGCAGCGCCGGAGACATCAGCAGCGGGGACAGGTAAGTAAAAAGTTACTGATCTCCGTGTGCTATCTGAGATAGCACACAGAGAACACATGTGTGCCAAAATCACGGCACACGGAGGGCCATACGCACCTTCAATATAGACCGTGAAAAACGTGCGTTTTTATCACAGATTTATGAAAAAGGTCTTGATGTCCCTTATTATGGTCTGGGGTCTCTCCAGAACCCACAGTATAATACACAAAAGATGTAAAAAATAAAAAATTATACTCGCTTTACCAATATTATTCTCACTTTACCGCTTCCTTCTCCGGCCCCTCAGCTCCTATCCGTCCCCATCCGGTCTTCGTGGCATCTCCTGATCACCTTCACGCGTGCTGAAATCCTCGGACCTCTCACGCTACAGGGATTTTCGGCTCTGATGAGGCCTGAGAGGCTTCTGCACATGCATGCGAGTAGTTACGATGTGCGCCGTGACCTTGGGGATTGCATCACTCTCAACACCGATCAGAACATGCGATGAGGACTGGATAAGTGACGGTGAAGAGCGGAAGGGCCGGAGGGGTGAGCAGTAAGGTGTCAGTATGTTTTCTTAAGTTTTTGATATTCCTTTACAGTCCAGAAAAATATCAGTCACACTAAATCCGTGCAAAAGTGAATTCTAAAAAAAAACAAACAAAAAAACAGCATTTTGGAGAATGAGTATTTTTTTAAAATTCTAGTAGAATTAAGGCTATGTGCGTATGCTGAGTATTTGGTTGCAGAAATTTCTGCACCAAATTTGTATCACTTGGCAGAAAAAAAAAGTGCATTTTTGCCGCTTTTTTATGCCTTTTTTTCATGCATTTTCTATGCATTCTGGGGTGGGAAAACTCTGAAAGAATTGACATGCTGCAGATTTATTCCTGCACCAAATCTGCAAGGGGGAAAAAAGCAACACGTACACAAAACTTGAGGATTCTGATTGACTTTGCCGGCATAAGGCTAAGACCGCACTTTGCGTTCACCTACTTGCAGTTCAGAACGCACGTTTTTGCCTTAATTGATTTTGCCAAAGTTGCCTTTTTCAGAAATTTAGCGCTGAAAACGCATGCGTATTTACCGCGTTTTAGATGCGTTTTCAGCGCTTTTTGCATGCTTTTTCACCTGCGTTTTGACAGATGCGTTTTGAACATCAAGACACTGCTAAATAAAGATTAAATAGTCAAAAAGAATGAAAAAAGAGAAAAAAAAGCAAAACATATATAGTTTTTGAATTAATTAAGAAAATAGTCATATTTCATGAAAATATAGCGGTTTTATAATATTTATTGCTAAAATAGCAATAAAATCATAATTTTCATTAATTTAATTGTCGGACTATGTGTGTGTGTAAAGGGACATATTATTCCATTAATTTAATGTCAGAAAAGCATGCGCTTTTTAAGTAAAAAACGCAGTGTTTCTGCACCTAAAAAGCAGGTAAAACGCAGGAATTTTGATCTTTGTTGCGTTTTGTTACTTCTCATTGACTTCAATGTTAGCAAAACGCTGCAGAAATGGCAAAAACAATTGACATGCTGCTTCTTTGAACACATGGTTTTTGCCACAAATTATGCAAATTAAACGCAGCGTTTTAAAACGCAAAGTGCGGTCAGGAAATCATCATTTTCCATAGACTATTATGGAAAAGCAAAACGTATGCCTTTTGGCATGAAAACGCTGCAGTTCAAAACGGAGCTAAAAAGCAGCTGAAACGCAGGTGGAAACGCAAAGTGTGACCGCACAAAATCTGCACACAAAAAAAAAGCAGCAAAAAACGCAATAAAAACGAAGACCAAATCTTACTATAATATAATGCTCAATATTATATAATACTTATATTATATATGTATATATATATATATATTTACATATATATATATATATATATATATATATATACACCATATATAATAATAATAATAATACAATATACGGTTGTATATATATATATATATATATATATAAAAAACTATATATATAATACTAATGTAATATACGGTAATATGTATATATATATATATATAATATTACATATAATATATATCTATATATATATATATATATATACATGTGATATATATATGTATATATGTATTACCGTATAGTATATTAATATATATATATATATATATATTACCGTATATTATATTAATATATATATATAGAATATATTATATAATACTAATATAATATAATACTTATTATGATATAATGCGTAATATATTTGCTCATCTTCACTGCCAGACTGCTCATTCTTAAATCGTCCACATGGTTTGCCACATAGCATTTCCAGACTGCTAAGTATAGGCAGTGATCAATCCTTTGCTCCTATGACATAACTGGATAAATTAGCCATTCAGGAGCCTGGCAAAGCTGTGTAACAACCCTCATGTAAGCTGTAATGATCATCATACTGACTGTTAACCAGCTTTTTTGAAGAAAAGTTTTCTTGTTGGCTTGGTCATGCAGTAAAATGCAATTTGCATGTCAAAGAAAATATAAAAAAAAAGATTCTATAAAGTGCATAATCGCATATATTACACACATGAAACAAATGCAACAAAATATATATTGTTATCTATACTGCCATCTAGTGTCCATATTACAAAACAGCTATACAATGAGTAAAAAACAGGATTTCATGATCTATGTAGCCAAACTATTAGTAACAAGTTATAACTATCCAAAGGATTTCTCCAACGGGCACTGGAGCGGCAGTATGTATGTTTAATTGACGATCTATTAATTCTCTATGGAACGGAGGACTCTTCTCCGCGTTCTCATGCAGTCCAGTAGAGAATAAATGGAGGCAATTCTGATAGAACATTTCCGAGCCCGGTTTTTGAGATTGGCATCTGTCCAAAGTTACTAAGGCATGGCTGCTTTCTTCCAAAAATAGTAATGCTACTGCAACTTTCAACATGTTGTTTGCAGAATTACAGCCCAGTCCCCGTTCACTTCAATGGAGTAACAGCAATATCAGTATGTTGTCATTTTTAAAGGAACTAACCAGGTTTATGTCATCCAGAACAACCCACTTTAAATAGAGACATAATCTTCAACCTGCTTAGTAACATGTCCATATGCAGCGCCCCTGAGGCTTCAGTCGCTACAAGGTATTGCATCGCACTAGAGGTGCAGTACTCATCCCAGGTAAGGCAGAGGTTAACCACTGGTGTTCATCACTTACACAACATACTTTAGGTGCTTTCCCACTGAAACTGGGCTAGGTGGTCCCCATAGCAATGGGACTTTCCAAACCACTAGTGAGTCATCAGGAAGGTGGGGGCAGCAGAAGGGAAGTGAGGAACACACAAACTTTAACCTCAGAACAGTCTGAGACGCAGGAGAAGCAGGTTCACTGAGGGGCGTGTTTCAGAGCTCCCTCAGAGGGACCGACTGAGCTCTCTCGGGACTGACTGAAGAGAGTGCCAGAACATCAGGGACTCACAGGACCACGGCCACTGAAGGGAGCGCTTCAGAGCTCCTTCAGTTAGGACCAGGCAGACTGGAAAAAGCAGGAGTTTACCGGTGGAGCTGGTGAGACAGAGGAGCAACACGGTAGCTGAGGGGAAAGTTTAACAGCCCCTTCAGGACCGGCGCAGTCAGGGTGCAGAACCCTTGGGTGGCGCAAACTCCTTGTTGCGCCATCAGAATCTGCAGGGAAGGGGGATTTCATGTCTCATTGCCCACCACAAAGGTCCCGGGGCACAGCAGCATATAGAGTCAGGAGTCAAGACCACGGTCGGCCCACAATTGATTTGTGTTGCCTGCGGAGGGGACGGGAACTAAACCCAAGGACACTGGGATCCCTAAGTAGCTTCATGCCATAGGGATCCACACTACAGAGCGCAAGGAAGGAAGGTCTCACACTCCACAACACCAGTGGTGGCCTCTGAATCATCCGGGATCGGCTGGGGCCCATCATGGCGGAAATCGGCACTCCAAAGGTGACGACCTGACAGTGAGTAAAAGAACTTTGTCTGCAGTCCCGGTGTCGTCCTGCCATTGCCGTCATCGTTGACCCATGCTCCGGTGCCATCGGCCGCTACCCCCCACCATCGTCTTCCCTGGGGCCTAACTCTACCTGTGGGGAGCTGGAACATCTGAGCTGCGTTTATTGCGGGCAAGGGGACAGACCGCGACATGGGGGGGGTGCTCGAGATTCTCGGATCCAGGGTTGTTGCGGTGGCTCGAGGAGAAGCCGGACCCGGGCCTGAGCACCCGTCTGTTGCCCGCAAGTGATAAAGGGGTGATTATAAATATAGGGGAGGTTTGTCAGTGACGTCACCCATGGTATGCAGTGGTTTTGATGGCACCGCCGCTGCCGCTGGAGGTGGTCCCCGGGACTGATGGAGTGGGGCAGCTGGATGTTATTCCCTCCACGGGTAGGGAAAGTGTTGTGCCGGGACCCCGGTACAGGTGGGATGGTGTGACGGAGTGCAGTCTGCAGGGTTGGACCGTATGGTGCCGGTGTACTCACAGTTCTGAAATAACTTGACACAGAGTCCAGATGGTAAACCAAATTACTAGTAGCCAGTAGCTTCCGGAGGGTGTGTTCAGATCCCGCACCCAGGTACAGCAGAACAGGGGTCCTTCCACCTGCACTTTATATTTGAGTCCTTTGTATTAACTACTCCGTGTGAAACGGGGAAGTCTGCCCCCGGTGTTACTGTCTCTGGGAGCTGTGGCCTGCAAGAACTGACCCATGGGATCTTAGCAGGCAATTGCGGAGCTCTTTCCCCCTCGCTGGGCTTCCATCTCGCTCTATCTGGGCCTCCTGTGGGACGTGACCTGAAATCTTGTCCCCGGCTGGTCAATTGGTAAGGGGCTTAAAGCTGCTCCTCGCCCTAGGGTCCAGGTACACTGTCTGTGCATGGCTCCGGACCGTATTCCCGCTGTCGGTACCGGTGGGCTACGACCCTGCCCCGGTCCACTTAAGGTTTCCTGCGACCGGATCTCCATCGCCTGTGGCCCTGTCTGCCGACTGCCACCTAGTCAGATGTCAAGTCGCCCGATAGCCCAGGAGCTCCAACTCCTGGCTACTCTGTTCACCGTTTCTCACTCTCCTCACCATCGTCTTTCTACACTCAACTGTTAACTCTCTTTCCAACTGACACTGTCCCCTCCCATCACACCTCAGAACCCCTAGGTGGGCGTTTCCATCCACTTGGCCCCGCCCACTGGTGTGTCCCTATTGTCATGGGGGGGTGACTAGGGTTTTTATGGCTGATGATGTGCACCAGTATGGGGATTGTGATGGAGGACCAAACAGGAGAGAATCCTGCACCTAGAAGAGGGGTGTAGTCTTCTGTGACACCCTGATTTTGTCAGGGCGTCACACGTTACCATCCGCCCCGGAGGAGAGCAACATCTCGCAGTGGTGGCTGATCATTGGCCGCATACCACGGGTGCCGCTACAAAGCAAACCCCATCATCCCCTATACCGGTCACCTTGCAAGTTTTATTGACACCGACGGGGCCACGGAGCCGGGTCAGCCCATTCACAGCAACCCCAAATACCACTGGCCCGGTGACGAGTAGCCCTGAGTCCCCATGGGCGCGTCACATATACTATGTCACTTATTACATATGGCCGCTAAGTCACAATTTGCAATATAGTGCAGAGCTGCATTCACAATTCTGCCAGTTGAAATTGGAAACAGTCAACAAGCTTGTTAGCAGAAGCATCTGTACTTGAGAGTCTATACTTATGGGACAGACTGTTTTTCTTATATAAGAAGATTACCGTACAGTAGCTGAGTCAAACTGGTAAACTTTTATCTGACAGTCCCTCCTAAATCAGAGGCAATTAGAGCTCTTAGGCTCTGTGCACAATAAGTTAAGGCTCATGCACATTGGATTATAACTGGACAAACCTGCCAATTTCAGTGAGAATTGATGACTAACTAATAAGTAATGGAGTTTCCCGACTTTCCACCCAACAGATGCTGTAAAGTGTGTGCGTCTTATAATCCGAGGCAGCTTCCTATGATTGAGGATAACGCTGACAAAGCATTAATGTTCACAGAAAGAAATATGCAGAGCACAGTTCTCGCTCTCCTCCAGCCCGACACTGATCTGTTTGATTGGTGCAAGCAGGAGAGGAAGCGACCAGGAGCTGCACATCAGTAAAGCTGCATGGATGCTGCAGGTCCTGACTAGATGAAGGACCTTTCAGCTGATGGGACCAGTCACATGCCTGAGAGGAACTTCAAAATGTGTGTGTACACACTTTGCAGCAGAGGTGTGTTGATGTAGCACAGCTGTGTGTGCGTGTATGTAGTAGAGCTGTTTGTGTGTAGCAAAGCTGTGTGAGCGGGCATATAGCTGAGCTGTACTTGAAGCGGAGATCTATGTTTGCGCAGATTTAGCTGATCTCTGATTTAACTGTGCTTGTAGCAGAGTTGTATGTTTGTGGTTTGTGTATATATTAGAGCTGTGTGTATGTAACAGACCTGTGTGTGTATGTAACAGAGCTGTGCTTGTAGCAGAGTTGTTTGTTTGTAGGCAGTGTGTATGTAACAGAGCTGTGTATATGTAACATAGCTGTATATGTATGTAGCAGATCTGTGCTTGTAGCAGAGTTGTATGTTTGTGGGATGTATATGTATCAGACCTGCGTGTGTATGTAGCAGAGCTGTGCTTGTAGCAGAGTTGTATGTTTGTGGGATGTATATGTATCAGAGCTGCGTGTGTATGTAGCAGAGCTGTGCTTGTAGCAGAGTTGTATGTTTGTGGGATGTGTATATATCAGAGCTGTGTGTATGTAACAGAGCTGTGTGTGTATGTAGCAGAGCTGTGCTTGTAGCAGAGTTGTTTGTAGGCAGTGTGTATGTAACAGAGTTGTGTATATGTAACATAGCTGTGTATGTATGTTGCAGAGCTGTGCTTGTAGTAGAGTTGTATGTTTGTGGGATGTATATGTATCAGACCTGCGTGTGTATGTAGCAGAGCTGTGCTTGTAGCAGAGTTGTATGTTTGTGGGATGTATATGTATCAGACCTGCGTGTGTATGTAGCAGAGCTGTGCTTGTAGCAGAGTTGTATGTTTGTGGGATGTATATGTATCAGAGCTGCGTGTGTATGTAGCAGAGCTGTGCTTGTAGCAGAGTTGTATGTTTGTGGGATGTGTATATATCAGAGCTGTGTGTATGTAACAGAGCTGTGTGTGTATGTAGCAGAGCTGTGCTTGTAGCAGAGTTGTTTGTAGGCAGTGTGTATGTAACAGAGTTGTGTATATGTAACATAGCTGTGTATGTATGTAGCAGAGCTGTGCTTGTAGCAGAGTTGTATGTTTGTGGGATGTATATGTATCAGACCTGCGTGTGTATGTAGCAGAGCTGTGCTTGTAGCAGAGTTGTATGTTTGTGGGATGTATATGTATCAGACCTGCGTGTGTATGTAGCAGAGCTGTGCTTGTAGCAGAGTTGTATGTTTGTGGGATGTATATGTATCAGAGCTGCGTGTGTATGTAGCAGAGCTGTGCTTGTAGCAGAGTTGTATGTTTGTGGGATGTATATGTATCAGACCTGCGTGTGTATGTAGCAGAGCTGTGCTTGTAGCAGAGTTGTATGTTTGTGGGATGTGTATATATCAGAGCTGTGTGTATGTAACAGAGCTGTGTGTGTATGTAGCAAAGCTGTGCTTGTAGCAGAGTTGTTTGTAGGCAGTGTGTATGTAACAGAGTTGTGTATATGTAACATAGTTGTGTATGTATGTAGCAGAGCTGTGCTTGTAGCAGAGTTGTATGTTTGTGGGATGTATATGTATCAGACCTGCGTGTGTATGTAGCAGAGCTGTGCTTGTAGCAGAGTTGTATGTTTGTGGGATGTATATGTATCAGACCTGCGTGTGTATGTAGCAGAGCTGTGCTTGTAGCAGAGTTGTATGTTTGTGGGATGTATATGTATCAGACCTGCGTGTGTATGTAGCAGAGCTGTGCTTGTAGCAGAGTTGTATGTTTGTGGGATGTATATGTATCAGAGCTGCGTGTGTATGTAGCAGAGCTGTGCTTGTAGCAGAGTTGTATGTTTGTGGGATGTGTATATATCAGAGCTGTGTGTATGTAACAGAGCTGTGTGTGTATGTAGCAGAGCTGTGCTTGTATCAGAGTTGTTTGTAGGCAGTGTGTATGTAACAGAGTTGTGTATATGTAACATAGCTGTGTATGTATGTAGCAGAGCTGTGCTTGTAGCAGAGTTGTATGTTTGTGGGATGTATATGTATCAGACCTGCGTGTGTATGTAGCAGAGCTGTGCTTGTAGCAGAGTTGTATGTTTGTGGGATGTGTATATATCAGAGCTGTGTGTATGTAACAGAGCTGTGTGTGTATGTAGCAGAGCTGTGCTTGTAGCAGAGTTGTTTGTAGGCAGTGTGTATGTAACAGAGTTGTGTATATGTAACATAGCTGTGTATGTATGTAGCAGAGCTGTGCTTGTAGCAGAGTTGTATGTTTGTGGGATGTATATGTATCAGACCTGCGTGTGTATGTAGCAGAGCTGTGCTTGTAGCAGAGTTGTATGTTTGTGGGATGTATATGTATCAGACCTGCGTGTGTATGTAGCAGAGCTGTGCTTGTAGCAGAGTTGTATGTTTGTGGGATGTATATGTATCAGAGCTGCGTGTGTATGTAGCAGAGCTGTGCTTGTAGCAGAGTTGTATGTTTGTGGGATGTATATGTATCAGACCTGCGTGTGTATGTAGCAGAGCTGTGCTTGTAGCAGAGTTGTATGTTTGTGGGATGTGTATATATCAGAGCTGTGTGTATGTAACAGAGCTGTGTGTGTATGTAGCAAAGCTGTGTTTGTAGCAGAGTTGTTTGTAGGCAGTGTGTATGTAACAGAGTTGTGTATATGTAACATAGTTGTGTATGTATGTAGCAGAGCTGTGCTTGTAGCAGAGCTGTATGTTTGTGTGATGTATATGTATCAGAGCTGTGTGTGAATGTAGCACAGCTGTGCTTGTAGCAGAGTTGTATGTTTGTGGGATGCATATGTATCAGAGCTGCGTGTGTTTGTAGCAGAGCTGTGCTTGTAGCAGAGTTGTATGTTTGTGGGATGTGTATATATCAGAGCTGTGTGTATGTAACAGAGCTGTGTGTGTATGTAGCAGAGCTGTGCTTGTAGCAGAGTTGTATGTTTGTGTATATATCAGAGCTGTGTGTATGTAACAGCTGTGTGTGTATGTAGCAGATCTGTGCTTGTAGCAGAGTTGTATGTTTGTGGGATGTATATGTATCAGAGCTGCGTGTGTATGTAGCAGAGCTGTGCTTGTAGCAGAGTTGTATGTTTGTGGGATGTGTACGTATCAGAGCTGCGTGTGTATGTAGCAGAGCTGTGCTTGTAGCAGAGCTGTATGTTTGTGTGATGTATATGTATCAGAGCTGTGTGTGAATGTAGCACAGCTGTGCTTGTAGCAGAGTTGTATGTTTGTGGGATGCATATGTATCAGAGCTGCGTGTGTTTGTAGCAGAGCTGTGCTTGTAGCAGAGTTGTATGTTTGTGGGATGTGTATATATCAGAGCTGTGTGTATGTAACAGAGCTGTGTGTGTATGTAGCAGAGCTGTGCTTGTAGCAGAGTTGTATGTTTGTGTATATATCAGAGCTGTGTGTATGTAACAGCTGTGTGTGTATGTAGCAGATCTGTGCTTGTAGCAGAGTTGTATGTTTGTGGGATGTATATGTATCAGAGCTGCGTGTGTATGTAGCAGAGCTGTGCTTGTAGCAGAGTTGTATGTTTGTGGGATGTGTACGTATCAGAGCTGCGTGTGTATGTAGCAGAGCTGTGCTTGTGGCAGAGTTGTATGTTTGTGGTATGTGTATATATCAGAGCTGTGTGTATGTAACAGAGCTGTGTGTGTATGTAGCAGAGCTGTGCTTGTAGCAGAGTTGTTTGTTTGTAGGCAGTGTGTATGTAACAGAGCTGTGTATATGTAACATAGCTGTGTATGTATGTAGCAGAGCTGTGCTTGTAGCAGAGTTGTATGTTTGTGGGATGTGTATGCATCAGAGCTGTGTGTGTATGTATCAGAGCTGTGTGTATGTATCAGAGCTGTGTGTATGTAACAGCTGTGTGTGTATGTAGCAGATCTGTGCTTGTAGCAGAGTTGTATGTTTGTGGGATGTGTATGTGTGACGCCCTGGACCCCAGGGGTCACAGGTAATAACACCTACCACTTACACACACACCCCCACCCCCTGTGAGGACACACAACAGTCACCCGAAAGGGAGATCTGATGCCTCCCTTAGGACCAGTAGGGCACACCAGGTGGGCGGAGTCAAGTGGAAAGACACGCCCACCGAGGAGACTACTGTCCTGAGGCAGGAAGTTCGAGCAGTTTAGTTTGTACAGTGACAGTGAGTGGTAGTGGAGCAGCTGTCAGGGACCTGGGTAGCAGCCTGGGGTCCCTTAAAACGTCAGGCAGGCAGACGGTGGTGGCAGCACTATCGTCACGTTGACAGCGCTACAAGACAGTAAGGCTGGGTCCACAAGGGGATTACTGCGATCCCCTCGCATGACACTCGGCTCACACTGGCAGTACAGCAGAGCCGAGTGTCATGCGAGTGTCCCTGCGATTGAGGTCCGATCGTGCGAGCGGACCTTAGCTGCGGGGGGCGGGCCGGCACTGAGGAGGGGCGGGCTAGTGCTGAGGAGGGGCGGGCTGGTGCTGAGGAGGGGCGGGCTGGTGCTGAGGAGGGGCGGGCTGGTGCTGAGGAGGGGCGGGCCGACTCTGCGGAGTGGAGGGAGGGATTTATCTCCCTCTCTCCACCGTTGCCGGCTATTGCCATTCTCACCCTGCACTCACAGTACACCGGAGTACTGCAAGTGCAGTACGATTTTTCTCTCGCCCCATAGATTTGAATGGGTGCGACAGAAAACAGGATCGCATTACAGTCGCAGCATGCTGCGATTGTTTTCTTGGTCCGATTAGGGCTGAGAAAATAATCGCTCATGGGTGCTGACACGTAGGGTAATATTGGTCCGAGTGGAATGCGATTTTTTATCGCACTCCACTCGCACCGATTTTCATGCCATGTGGCTTAGGCCTAACTGAGCAGCTTTGCAAGAAAAAAACAATATAAAATGATCAGAGCTACTGAATTCACCGATTGGCTGCAGCACTGTTGACATGATGTCAGCGCTGCAGACAATAACAGACACCAGGAGCAGCATTGGAGACTTACTACTATACTGGAGGTGGGGGGGAGGGTAAAGCACAGTTTGTTTTGGAACAGGGGTTTTCTGAAACTGGAAAACTTCTTTAACTTTGCGAATAGGAATCGAGTACACAATAAATAAAAAAAGATTCCGTGCAAAGGGGTACAGAACTTTTAAAAATTCTCTGGAAAGTTCTAAAAACATCCCAGACTGTGCATTCTGGTAGCGATTCCCTCCCCCTCCCCCCCCCTTCCTGGTTTGCCTCCCTATAAGCAATTATTCCACATTCTTAGAAATCATCTCTGAGCTTCTCCAGAATAAAATATTCATGTTTTTCTGCTGTCATTGATGTTCCATTGACCTAAAATCCACATATGGCCTCGGTAAGGAAGGCATGAGTCACATGAATAATATGTATCTGCTATGTGTAACCTGTTGTGAGCAGCTGTCAGACGAATGCGTCTCCGAATTCCAGAGGGAAGCACAGGCACCGCGGCCACGTTCCCCATTGTCTTTCCTACTTTTACTATTTATTTAGATGGAAGCATAATGTCGGACTGATATAATACAAGGAGAGTATTACTTGGATCTGGACATCCAGATAAGGGGTCCAAGGGCATTTGCACCCAAAATAAACCCCAACTCTGGCACTCAGTTGTATAGCCCTCTGCCATTCCAGCCAGGGTTGTCGCTCAAATTTCCTTAACAAAAAAGACGCCTGTCTACTAATGCACTAATACATCAGATTTAGTGCTCAAACTGAACATGAACGCAAATATCCAACACAGAAGGAAGTGTGATACTAGGTGTGGTAGTTCTTGCCTACACAAGTAGAGGAGAGGTGGCTGCCAGAAATAAAACAGGTTTGATAAGAATCTGGACTGGAAGCTAGACGCTGCTTCCCCCTATGCAAACAGATTAAAAGAATCGAAAGAAAGAACCAAGCCCCCTCCTATCCCTGAAGATAGCCGTCCTAGAGTACAAAGAGGGGCCAGACATAGGCAAACATGGCTGCCTTCTTCCAAAAACAGCGCCACTGCATTCCACAGCTCAGTCCTAGTCATGTCAATGACACTTAGATGCAGTACCAGATACAACCTGAGTGAGGTGCCGTTTCAGGAAGTAGGTAAACATTTTTTTGTATAATCTAGGAAAATCCCTTTAACTCCGTACAGACATACAGCACATAAATAGCATGTCTCGATTAGACATGTATAAAACTGGTTCACATCTGAGTTTTTTGAAGCAGATCAGCTCCAAATCCATATCAAAACCAACTTTAAATAGTCTTCTTATTCAACTTTATTGATACAGTCATAACAAAATGTAAAGAGGTGACATAAGATGAAACGTAAAGAAGTGACATAAAACGAAACGTAAAGAAGTGACATAAGACGAGACGTAAATAAGTGACATAAGACAAAGCGTAAAGAGGTGACATAAGACGAAACGTAAAGAGGTGATATAAGACGAGACGCAAATAAGTGACATAAGACAAAGCATAAAGAGGTGACATAAGACAAAGCGTAAAGAGGTGACACAAGATGAAACGTACAGAAGTGACATAAGATGAAATGCAAAGAGGTGACATAAGAAGAAACATAAAGAGGTGACATAAGACGAAACGTAAAAAGGTGATATAAGGCGAGACGCAAATAAGTGACATAAGACAAAGCGTAAAGAGGTGACATAAGACAAAGCGTAAAGAGGTGACACAAGATGAAACGTAAAGAAGTGACATAAGACGAAATGTAAAGAGGTGACATAAGGCGAAACGTAAAGAGGTGACATAAGACGAAACATAAAGAGGTGACATAAGACGAAACATAAAAAGGTGACATAAGACGAAACGTAAAGAAGTGATATAAGACGAAATGTAAAGAAGTGACATAAGACGAAACATAAAGCACTGACATAAGACGAAAAGTAAAGAAGTGACATAAGAGGAAACATAAAGAGGTGACATAAGAGGAAACGTAAAGAAGTGACATTAGATGAAATGTGAAGAAGTGACATAAGACGAAACAAAAAGAGGTGTCATAAGACGAAATGTAAAGAAGTGATATAAGACGAGACGTAAAGAAGTGATTTAAGACGAGACGTAAATAAGTGACATAAGACAAAGCGTAAAGAGGTGACATAAGACGAAACATAAAGCACTGACATAAGACAAATAGTAAAGAAGTGACATAAGAGGAAACATAAAGAGGTGACATAAGAGGAAGCATAAAAAGGTGACATAAGAGGAAACGTAAAGAAGTGACATAAGACAAAACGTAAAGAAGTGACATTAGATGAAATGTGAAGAAGTGACATAAGACAAAACGTAAAGAGGTGACATAAGACGAAACATAAAGAAGTGACATAAGACAAAATGTAATGAAGTGACACATAAAGAGGTGACATAAGACGAAACATAAAGAAGTGACATAAGACAAAAAGTAAAGAGGTGACATAAGACGAAACATAAAGAAGTGACATAAGACAAAACGTAAAGAGGTGACATAAGACGAAACATAAAGAAGTGACATAAGACAAAATCTAAAGAAGTGACATAAGACGAAACATAAAGAAGTGACATAAGACAAAACGTAAAGAGGTGACAGAAGACAAAACATAAAGAGGTGACATAAGATGAAACGTAAAGAGGTGACATAAGACGAAACATAAAGAGGTGACATAAGACGAAACATAAAGAAGTGACATAAGACAAAAAGTAAAGAGGTGACATAAGACGAAACATAAAGAGGTGACATAAGACGAAACATAAAGAAGTGACATTAGATGAAATGTGAAGAAGTGACATAAGACGAAACGTAAAGAGGTGACATAAGACGAAACATAAAGAGGTGACATAAGACGAAACATAAAGAAGTGACATAAGACAAAAAGTAAAGAGGTGACATAAGACGAAACATAAAGAGGTGACATAAGACGAAACATAAAGAAGTGACATAAGACAAAACGTAAAGAGGTGACATAAGACGAAACGTAAAGAGGTGACATAAAACGAAACATAAAGAAGTGACATAAGACAAAATGTAAAGAGGTGACATAAGACGAAACATAAAGAGGTGACATAAGACGAAACATAAAGAAGTGACATAAGACAAAAAGTAAAGAGGTGACATAAGACGAAATATAAAGAGGTGACATAAGACGAAACATAAAGAAGTGACATAAGACAAAACGTAAAGAGGTGACATAAGACGAAACGTAAAGAGGTGACATAAGACGTAACATAAAGCACTGACATAAGACGAAAAGCAAAGAAGTGACATAAGAGGAAACGTAAAGAAGTGACATTAGATGAAATGTGAAGAAGTGACATAAGACGAAACGTAAAGAGGTGACATAAGACGAGACGTAAAGAAGTGATATAAGACGAGACGTAAATAAGTGACATAAGAAAGCGTAAAGAGGTGACATAAGATGAAACGTAAAGAGGTGACATAAGAGGAAGCGTAAAGAAGTGACATAAGACGAAACGTAAAGAAGTGACATTAGATGAAATGTGAAGAAGTGACATAAAACGAGACGTAAAGACGTGATATAAGACGAGACTTAAATAAGTGACATAAGACAAAGAGTAAAGAGGTGACATAAGACGAAACGTAAAGAAGTGACATAAGACGAAATGTAAAGAGGTGACATAAGACGAAACGCAAAGAGGGGACATAAGACGAAACGTAAAAACATGACATAAGACGAAACGTAAAAACATGACATAAGACGAAACATAAAGAGGTGACATAAGAGGAAACATAAAGAAGTGACATAAGACGACATGTAAAGAGGTGACATAAGACAAAACATAAAGAAGTGACAAGACAAAATGTAAAGAGGTGCATAAGACGGAACGTAAAGAAGTGACATAAGACGAATTGTAAAGAAGTGACATGAGACAAAAAATGCACGGTAATGTCGTTTTTACATTGCTGCGTATCATGTTCAATTTTTGTAGCAGTGTTGCTGTGCTTCTTCAGGCAAATCTGAAGAAGCACACTGACCTGGGTTGCCAAATTTAAAACGGGCCACTTCAGCAACAATGATGAGGAACTTCCTGGTCGACCGAGAGTGGTTGTTGTTCCGGAGATCGTCGATGCTGTGTACAACCTCATGCTGGAGAATCAACGAATTTCAGCAATAGCAGACATGATGGGGATTTTCAGTGAACGTGTTTGTGCAATTTTTCATGAACATTTGGACACGAGGAAGCGATCTGCAAAGTGGGTCCCGAAATATTTGACCACAGATCAGAGAAGCATGCGAGTGACAACTTCCCGGTCCATTTGTTAGCATTTCTGGACTGATAAGAACTTCCTGGATTGACTGGTCACAATGGATGAGACCTGGATTTATTTGTATGATCCTGAAAACAAGGAGCAGTCAAAAGAGTGGAGGCACAGCTACCAGGATGGACATCGATGATACTTCATATCCCTGACCAGTCCCCCGTCCATCATCCACTTTCCAGATCCAGTCCCCCGCCCATCATCCACTTTCCAGATCCAGTCTCCTGTCCATCATCCACTTTCCAGATCCAGTCTCCTGTCCATCATCCACTTTCCAGATCCAGTCTCCTGTCCATCATCCACTTTCCAGATCCAGTCACCCGTCCATCATTCATTTTCCAGATCCAGTCCCCCGTCCATCATCCACTTTCCAAATCCAGTCTGCTGTCCATCATTCACTCTCCAGATCCAGTCCCCTGTCCATCATCCACTTTCCAGATCCAGTCTGCTGTCCATCATTCACTCTCCAGATCCAGTCCCCTGTCCATCATCCACTTTCCAGATCCAGTCTGCTGTCCATCATTCACTCTCCAGATCCAGTCCCCTGTCCATCATCCACTTTCCAGATCCAGTCTGCTGTCCATCATTCACTCTTCAGATCCAGTCCCCTGTCCATCATCCACTTTCCAGATCCAGTCTGCTGTCCATCATTCACTCTCCAGATCCAGTCCCCTGTCCATCATCCACTTTCCAGATCCACCATGTCTGGGCGATAATGTAATGTTGCGGTGACATATTCTAATCTGCCACTGCAGCCTGAAACATATATTACTGTCTTGCAGTATCCTCCTTTCCGGGTCCTTATTTGTTATGACGAATACAATATTTTGGAAGCTGAAAGCTCTAAAAAAAAGGTCTTAAAGGTGTTCAAGAAAATGGAGCAAATGTTGGAAATATAGCGAGTGACACTGTATGAATGAGTAACACTTTTAAAGTAATACATTAACTTTAGTGCCTGCTTAAAAAAATAGTAAAGCCCCTTAAATGGGTTGTCCACTTGTGAAGAAAGCAAAACTCAAGCTTTTGTGGGTAGCACAGTATGTGGTTTATGGCGAGGAACCTGCTTTCCTCTAAAATAAATGGATTTCAGGATTGGTTTAAAAATTGGTTTAAAATTAGAAAATTAACCTAAGCATCAAAAAGTAAATGGTTCCCGATATGGGCTAGTGTGTTTCAAGGAACAGTAATTTCTTTATTATTAAAAAACAAACAAATAGGTTTTCTTCCTATTTCCTGGAAGGTGGTTGGGGTCGGATTCTCATTATTGGGGTCTTTTCCATTTTTTGTCCAGTTATTCTGTTTTAATAAGGTGCCTCAATCTAATATATAAAGCTGAGTGTATGTATGTATGTGTGTATGTCCGCTAAAGGATTCCGCACCGTCACATTTACAATCATGAAATTTTGCATAGACACCCCATGTGACTCAGGGAACGTCATAGACTATGTTTTGACTGGAAAATTTAACCCCGCGCTTTACAGTTACTCTAAAAAAAACCCCTGCCTCCATTAAAGTGAATGGAGCTGCGACCTACAGGTTATTAATAGCAGCTGTGATTGGTTGCTATAGGAACAAAATAAATTGTTAGTATAAGAAACATGTGTAAGGTAATAAGATGTCAGTGGGGAGACGGATAGAATAGAGAGAGACAGAAAGAGACAGACAGACAGAGACAGAGAGAGGGAGAGAGAGAGATGGAGAGAGAGAGAGAGAGAGGGAGACAGGGAAAGAGACAGACAGAATCAGACAGTCACAGACAGACAGACACACACAGACAGACAGACACAAACAGACAGGGAAAGAGACAGACAGACATGGAAATTGACAGGGAAAGAAACAGGCAGGGAAAGAGACAAAAACAGGGAAAGAGACAGAGACAAGAAAAAAGACAGGGAAAGAGACTGATGGGGAAAGAGACAAAGACAGAGGGGGAAAGAGACTGACGGGGAAAGAGACAGACCTAGAACGAGACAGACCTTGAACAAGACAGACCTTGAACGAGACAGACCTACAACAAGACAGACCTGGAACGTGACAGATCGGGAACGTGACAGACCGGGAACGAGACAGACGGGGAAAGAGACAGACGGGGAAAGAGACAGATGGGGAAAGAGACAGACGGGGAAAGAGACTGACAGGGAAAGAGACTGACAGACACAGAGATAGAGAGAGACAGACACAGAGATAGAGAGAGACAAACAGAGACACTGATACAGAGACAGACAGAGAGATCGACACAGAGAGACAGAGAGACAGACACAGACAGACATGGATAGAGAAAGAGACACACATGGACAGAGACAGACACACAGACAGACAGGGACAGACAGAGACAGAGACTGGGAGAGAGACAGAGAAAGACAGACAGGGAAAGAGACAGACAGAGACAGGCAGACAGACAGAGACGGACAGGGAAAGGGACAGACAGACAGACAAAGAGAGACAGGGAAAGAGTCAGACAGAGAGACAGACACACAGAGACAGACAGGGACAGACAGATAGACAGAGACAAACAGAGAGAGACAGACACACAGACAGAGACAGACAGACAGAGACAGAGACTGGGAGAGAGACAGAGAGACAGAGAAAGACAGACAGGGAAAGAGACAGAGACAGACAGACAGAGACAGACAGGGAAAGGGACAGACACAGAAAAAGAGACAGGGAAAGAGACAGACAAAGAGACGGACATACAGAGACAGACAGAGAGACAGAGACAGACAGAGACAGACACAAAGACAGAGAGAGATAGATAGAGACTGGGAGAGAGACAGAGACAGACAGGGAAAGAGACAGACAGAGACAGACAGATAGAAACTCGGAGAGAGACAGTTACTATCCCGGGCAACGCCCGGGTACTACAGCTTGTCTAATATATAAAGCTGAGTGTATTTATTTATGTATATGTATGTATGTCTGTCCGCTAAAGGAATCCGCACCGTAGTATGTACAATCACGAAATTTTGCACAGACACCTCATGTGACTCAGGGAAAGTCATAAACTATGTTTTGAGGGGAAATTGTAACCCCACGCTTTACAGTTGTTTGCCAAAAAACCTTCTTACATTAAAGTCAATGGAGCTGGGAGACACTATGCAGCCAGAACTTCAGAAGAATGCGCAGCGACACCCTTGAATAGAATGTTGGCATGTCACCAGTGGCGCAACTAGAGTCCGATAGGCCCCGATGCAAAATTTGAATCGGGGCCCTCCTCGGGGTACAGGATGATTACGCTGACACTTGGCTCTATCTCTCAGCACCCCGCTTTCCCATCCCATGCTTGTATCATCATCCCCCATCCTGGTATATGTCACGCTCCCCGGGTCCTCGGCTCCCCTTCCCGGGTCCCCTGCCCCGCTCCCCGGCTCACCTGCCACGCTCCCCGCGTCCCAGTCCCTTGTGCCCGTCCTTCCTGGGCTTCCTGGCCGCCGATCCCGGCGCCCGACGGCCTCCCAGGCCCTGCTCGGCTCCCCTGCGTCCTCTTCTCAGCCTCCTTCCCTGGCTTCTGGCACCCGGGCCGCGCGCACGCGCATTAGGGCGCGCGCGCGGTCACTGACCCTTTCTTAAAGGGCCAGCGCCCATTAACAGGAAATGAGGTTAGACAGGTACGGGGTATAAAGGGGGTTCTTGTCCAAGGGGGCGGGGCCTGATCTTCGTGTTCCCTGAGCTAGGAGTCAGGTCTCCTGGTGTTACTGTGCTCGTACTCACCTATCTCTCTTTGTAGAGCCGTGCCTGCTTCGCCACCCAGTCTGCCGTATCCTGAAACCCGAACGCTGTCCATCTGCCATCCTGACAGTCCGCACCACCTCGGATCCCTGCGGTGACCCGTCTTCTTGCTCCCAAGGTTCCGGACCCCGCCTGACATCATCTCGGCTTCCGAACCTGAGCTGCGTCACCCGGACTACCACCCGTAACTCCGTAGTCCCAGGGACTTCTCCGCTATACCTGTGTGCAAGGACTGCTCTGCTGTTTCTAGTGCTCCAGCTGCCGGACTCTTTGCTACCATCTAGGAGTTCGGTCCAGTGGATCCACCTCCTGGGCCTGCCCGTACACCTGGCCCTGACAGTATATAGCCCTATCCATCTTTTTTTTCTTTTTTTTTTTTTTTTAGCTGTACACTATATATGTGCTATAAATAAAATTATAAATGTATTCATGTTGCATGTAAAAATTTTAGTTTTTTTTTAATGTTTCACGAGTTTTGGTATTTTTAATAGGGTTTGTGGCCCTTTTAGTATTGATTCTGCTTTTATAGCATATGAACTTTAAAAATGCCACACATGTACACATTCACACAAATGCAAACATATACACTAGATTTCTCTTTATATACTGTATATGTGAGCATTTTGTACACACTGTATATGCAAAGAAATAAGAAAGTTGGATGTCTGACAGCAAACCATGAAGATGAAGAGACCCGGCCACCATCACAGGACAGCGGTGAGGCAGATCATCAGCTACAGGGCAGTGGGGGAGGGGGCAGGAGAGTGCAGCTGTGGGGGAGGAGGGCAGGAGAGTGCAGCTGGGGGGAGGGGGCAGGAGAGTGCAGCTGTGGGGGAGGAGGGCAGGAGAGTGCAGCTGTGGGGGAGGGGCAGGAGAGTGCAGCTGTGGGGGAGGGGGGCAGGAGAGTGCAGCTGTGGGAGAGGGGGCAGGAGAATGCAGCTGTAGGGGAGGGGGTAGGAGAGTGCAGCTGTGGGGGAGGGGGCAGGAGAGTGCAGCTGTGAGAGGTAAATAGGAGGACAGAAGAGGAAAGTGGGGGAGGGGGAGCAAGAGAGTGCAGCTGTGAGACCAAATAGTAGTATAGAAGATGGCAGTGGGGCTAAAGTCATCATTCAGGGAGCTCCAGTACTCACTTCAGGTTGCACTGTGTGCCTCTGGAGCTTCCCCCTCCTACTACTGCCGACTACAGAGCAATGGCAGTGCAGGGGAGAGGGATACAATCTTCTCAGAAGTCTCTCATTTCTGCAGCACTCCCTGCACAGGCCTGAGACTCCACAGCAGCCTCGTGCCGTGGGTGGGGCTTACTACTGGTGGGCGGGGCTTACACACATGAAGCTCCAGAGCAGTGAGTGCAGGGGATAGCTGTGCTGCCTGCAGACAGAGACTGGGAGAGAAACGGAGAGACAGTTACTATCCTGGACAACGCCGGGTACTACAGCTAGTAAAGTAATAATGGCCATGACTGTGTCGCGGGCGGAGGAGGGGACGCTGCGCTCTCCCACTGCTCGGGTCTGGCTGCCGCTGCTGTTGCGGCTGCTGCTGCTCGGTGGTGGCTCGAGCGGTGGTCCGGATCCCGGGGACTCGAGCGGCGTTCCTCGCCCGTGAGTGAAAAGGGGATTTGATTGTGGGGATTTATTGTCCGTGACGCCACCCACGGTTGTGGTGATAATAGTGACACCACCGCTGCTCTGGACGGGGATCCCGGGAGCGGTGACAGGGAGCAGCTTGGTTGTTATTTCTCCCCTCCGTGGGTAAGGGGTTGGTTGTCCCGGGGCCCAGTGATGGGGTAGGGATGAATGGCAGGCGGGCTACAGGGCCTGGTGAGGTTCAGGGTCGCGGGGGCAGCGCTGTGCCGCACGGCACGGTGGTACTCACTCAGCCAATGATGAGGACACAGTTCTCGGTAAATCAAGCGGCTGGATGGACGGGTCCCACAGGCGGCTGCGGTGTTGTTTCTCCCGGCAGGTTGGTGATGACTGCCTTTCCCTGCACCTATGTACGGTAGATGGTTCCAATGGGTTCCCACCGGTAACCCGCTCCCCGGCTTGAATGTGGGCCGGAGGAGCCCCTTTTGCCCGCAGGCTCTGGCCCTGAGAAACGGTTGCCTTGGCGGTGGCGGTGTCTCACTCGGTTGGTTGGACTGTTGCCTTCTGTCGGGACTTGACAGTTTGGAAACCCAGGAGGTCCCCTTCACTAACGGATTCGGTAAATTCACGGCGACTCCTAGCCTTGCCGGGGTCCGTAAGCCCCTGCCAGATGGTGCTGGCTTCTCTTCGCGTACCGGTCCGGTACCGCCAGGCCACCGCCCGTCCACGGTCCTTACGGTAGACTCCAATCGGCCACTCCTGCAGACGGTCACCACCGTCTGCCAACCTTGCTGATCTGTCCAGGTCACACACCCGGACCAACTTCAGGCTGCTCTTTTACTACTTTCCTCCTTCCACTTTCACTCTCAAACCTAATCTCAAGCTCTGCCTGAGCTAAAACTGACTACAGTTTCCTGCCTCCAGGACTGTGAACTCCTCGGTGGGCGGGACCAACCGCCTGGCCCACCCCCTGGTGTGGACATCAGCCCCTGGAGGAAGGCAACAAGGGTTTTGTGTCCTGACTTCGGTGTGCCTGCTGGGAGTGTGGGGTGTGTGGATGTTGTACTCTGTGGCCCCTGGCTTGTCCAGGGCGCCACATTCCCCCTTAGTTAAATGCAGACCGTCCGCGGGCTGCCCGTCCATCACTGGTTTTATTTTCACCAGCTGAAAAAGATAGAAAAACGGTAACACACATACAATTAGAATAACTTCTTCCCACATCGGGAGGTACTCTTACTTAAAACGTTACGGTTGCAAACGGTCACGGCTTCCGCTCTCTCCCACCGAAGCAACCTGGCCCTGATGCTGCCCCTAAGCAAACAGGCAGCACCCCTTGACCCCAGTCCTGCACAAGTTGCCCGAGCGGGTACTGTCCTTTTCAGGGGACCCACGTCCATGGGGAACCCCTGAAAACCCCCAGAGGATTGCCACCGGTTCCGGCGGTGGCTGGGCCCCAGCCTGCTCCACTGCGGGCCCTTCCTCCAATCTGCCTCTCCGGAGGCGGTAACGGTGGAAGCCACAACAAACATTATTTACATGCCACTAGTTTGTGGTTGCCCTGCAAGTTCTCAGGCTCGTTCATAAAGAGTTCTTTAAGGAAAAACTTTTCAAACAGTCCCCTCGGGGACAACGGTGACGGCAACGACCGGTTCCAAATGAAGGTTGCAAATCAGGTGACTTTTTCAGGGTATCATTCACTTATCATTTTCAAACTTTCAAACTTTTCAAACTTCATTTTTAACACACAATGTTCCCCCCCCTCTAAATAGTAGTTTCCCTGTACCTAAGTGGGGGTCTACCTAGGTTGGGACGAGTGGACCTCCGGGGTCCGGTGTCAGTGGTGACAGGCAGCGGGGGAGAGGGAACAATCAGTTCCTCTTCCCTGTTATCGTGTGGGGCAGGCGGAGGCATAGGGGAGCTGGGCACAGGTTCATCCCTGGGCAATGGCACTGGCTCACGGTTGACCGCCTCCATCACTTCTTCATCCACGGGTTGTGGTAACAGTATCACTGGAAGAATCACCGCGCCGTTCTGTGTAGGCCAGTCCGCTGGGAAGTCACCCATCATGGTGTGGATTACCTCTTTTGCCTTCTCCGCTGGTGGAGGAACCGGAACTTCAGCCGCTGCCCTCAATGCTGGTGGGCACCTCTTTAGATGGTCCTGGGAAACCGTAGCCAACGTGCCCCCTTGGTCTCGACTGATCTGGTAGGCCTTCCCATCTTCCCATCCTGTGGGCTGTATGACATATGGGGTTTGCTCCCATTGATCATCCAGCTTGTGGGTCCTCCTCTTCCGCTTCAGCACTACATCTCCAGGCTGGAAAGGGCCAGCAGACGCCTTCTGGTTGAAGCGCTGCTCCTGTTGTTCCCGACTTCGACTCAAGTTCTTCTCAACATATTCCTGAATCTGTCGGTACTGCACCCTCCGCCGGGTGTCCCATTCAGCTGTCGAAGGGAGTGCTTCTGGGGCTTCCAATCCCATTTCCAGGTCCACCAGCAGCCGGCCGAGGTGAGCCCTCATCAGGTATGCTGGGGTGCACTTCGTTGAGCTGAAAGGGATATTGTTGTACATATCGACCAAGTCAGGTAGCTTCTCCGGCCACAGGTTCCGCTCTTCTAGCGGCAACGTCTTGAGGAGGCCACGGACCAAGTGGTTCATCTTCTCACACATGCCGTTGGTTTGGGCATGGTAAGGCGTGGTCCGGATCTTCTTGCAGCCGTACAACTGACAAAACTCATGGAACACCTCCGCTTCAAAGGCCGGGCCTTGGTCAGTAAGCACCTTCTCAGGGTATCCATGTGGTCGACAGAAATAAGCCTGGAACGCTCTAGCGGCGGTACGGCCAGTTAGGTCTTTGACTGGGACAACCACCATGAACCTTGAATAGTGGTCTACTATGGTTAGAGCGTAGGTGTACCCACTTCGGCTGGGGGTGAGCTTTACATGGTCCAGGGCGACCAGCTCCAGCGGTTGATGTGCAACGAACGGGTGTAGGGGCGCCTTCTGGCTGGCCTCGTCCTTCCTTCTCATCGTGCAAGGGCCGCACTCTCGGCACCAGGCCTCTACAGACTCCCGCATCCCGCTCCAATAGAACCGCTCTCTCAACAGCATTTCCAGTTTCTTCCATTCGAAGTGTCCGGCACCATCATGGTACGCTTGTAGAACGGTGGGCACATTAGCTTGGGGAATCACCAACTGGCGGATTTTCTCATGAGTCTTTGGGTTAATCAGCTCACGGTACAACTTCCCTTGGTGTAGATACAGCCGGGTCCGTTCTCGCCACAGGCGTTGGGCTTCAGCTGGGGTGGCAGGGTCTATTCCAGCAGCGCCTTGCTCCACCAGGATCTTGACTAGGCGGACAGCGGGCGACTGGTTTTGAGCTTCCTGCCACTCCTGACTGGGCAGCGGGTCCAGGTTCACCCGTTGTTGGTGGACATGCACCTTCTCAGTTGGTGGCTGGTGAAATGCAGGCAACTCGATCTCTTCGAGGTCGTCATCCTCGCACCCTTCTTCCGACAAGTGGGGCATCCGAGAGAGTGCATCAGCATCAGCATTAACGTTGGCACGACCGGCCCTGTAGTAGCCTGGCCACCCAACGCTGTTCTAACGCGCCCAACTTGGCCATGTCCAGGTGGGTCAGCGGATTGTTATCCGTGAAAGCGGTGAATTTTGCTGCGGCCAGGTAATGGCGGAACCGCTCGGTGATAGCCCACACCAGCGCCAGGAGCTCAAGCTTGAAAGAGCTGTAGTTCTCAGGATTCCTTTCAGTCGGTCGGAGCTTTCGGCTAGCATAAGCAATCACTTTTTCCTTCCCGCCTTGGACCTAGGATAAGACTGCCCCCAAGCCCACATTGCTGGCATCGGTGTAGAGGATGAACGGGTGGCTGTAATCAGGATACGCTAGGATCTCTTCTCCAGTCAAGGCCGCTTTCAGAAGGATTCCTCATGCCTCTCGTCCCACACCAGTGGGGCTCCGAGGGGTCTACCACCTTTGGTCTGTCCCACGAGGAGGTCTTGCATGGGGGCAGCCATCTTCGTGTACCCCTTGATGAAGCGACGGTAGTACCCCACCAGACCCAGAAACTGCCTTACTTCCCTTACTGTGGTTGGTCTCGGCCAGTCTTGGATAGCAGTGATCTTCTCGGGGTCGGGGGCGACACCTTCTGCACCCACCACATGCCCCAGGTACTGCACTCTGGGTTTCAGCAGATGACACTTGGAGGGCTTCAACTTCATCCCGTATTTGGCAAGAGACGCGAACACCTCGGCCAGGTGCTCCAGGTGGGCTTCATATGTCTGGGAGTACACAATCACATCATCCAGGTATAACAGGACGGTCTCGAAATTTAGATACCCCAGACAGCATTCCATCAGCCGTTGGAAGGTTCCAGGGGCGTTGCACAGCCCAAACGGCATACCATTGAATTCACAGAGCCCCATTGGGGTGGTGAAGACAGTTTTCTCCCGGTCCTCGGGTGCCACGGCCACTTGCCAGTACCCGCTGGTGAGGTCAAGGGTAGAGAAGTAGTTCGCGGTTCTCAGTGCGGCCAAGGACTCTTCAATACGGGGCAGTGGGTAAGCATCTTTATGCGTTATCTGGTTAATCTTCCGGTAATCCACACACATCCGCATGGTGCCGTCCTTCTTCTTAACCAGTACCAACGGGGCGGCCCAGGGACTACAGCTGTCCCTGATAACCCCTGCCTCCTTCATGTTCCTCAACATGTCCTTGGCACATTGGTAGTGTGCAGGGGGAATAGGCTTGTACCTCTCTTTGATAGGGGGGTGTTCACCGGTGAGGATATGGTGTTGGACCCCTTTAATCTGCCCGAAGTCTAGGGGATGTTTGCTAAAAACGTGCTCATACTCCCATACCACCCGGTATACCCCTTCTTTGTGATGTGTAGGGGTATCGTCAGTGCCTACATGTAACTGTCGGTGCCACTCATCTAACTCCCCTTGGGGCGGGTGAGTGCTGGCAGTCGGCGGTGAGGTTGGGGGAACTGTCTCGCGGATGGTGTGGGGATCCAGAGTGAGCAACTTGGCAAGTGTAGCATACCGGGGAAGCCTGACTTCTTCCTCCCCACAGTTCAGGACCCTCACAGGCACTCTCCCCTTCTTTACATCTACCACCCCTCGGGCGGCCATTACTGTGGGCCAGTGCTCGGAGGGCATGGGCTCTATCATGGCAGGGTAGTCACGCCCCTGGGGCCCTACTGCTGCCCTACACCAAATCATCATCTCGCTCCTGGGAGGCACAATCAACGGGGCCACATCCATCACTCTCACCCCACCAATCTCTCCTCCTGTCGAGTTCACATGCTGGCGGTACATCAGGGCTCGGATCTCACGCTGCACAACTCTCTGTCGGCACCCCGCCGCCGTGGCGGCCAGCTGCTGCAGTAGGGTCAACACATCACTCATACAGTGCTCCATCACATTGGTTCCTAGCACTATCTTCGGGTTATGATCACTGGGTTCATTCATTATCCCAATCATACCCTGGTGTTGCAGTTCAGCTTGCCCCACGGTCATGGCCACTTGTTTGTATCCCACTTGGGTCAATGGGAGTCCATAAGCAGCAATCAGTGTTATACTAGCATCTGGGGGAGCCAGCTCGTCTGTCCCCCAATACCGTTGATACAATTGTTGCGGGCGGAGGAGGGGACGCCGCGCTCTCCCTTCTGCTGCTCGGGTCCGGCTGGCACTGCGGCCTGCTGCTGCCGCTGCTCGGTGGCTCGAGCGATGGGCCGGATCCCGGGGACTCGAGCGGCGCTCCTCGCCCGTGAGTGAAAAGGGGGTTGTTTGGGTGTGGGGATTGTTTATTGTCCGTGACGCTACCCACGGTTGTGGTGATTTGTTGGCACCACCGCTGCTCTGTATGGGGATCCCGGGAAGGATGGTATGGAGCAGCCAGTTGTTGTGTTGCCCCTCCATGGGTAGGGGTTGGTGATCCCGGGGCCCAGTGATGAGGTGGGAGATGCAGGGCTTGGTGGGCGCAGGGACGCGGTGGCAGCGCTGTGCCTTGCGGCACTGTGGTACTCACTCAGCCTGAGACGATGACACAGTTCTCGGTAAAACACACGGCTGGAAAGACGGTTCCCACGGACGGCTGCACTTGCTCTCCCAGTAGGTGACGGTGATGTCCCTTTGTCCTGCACCTAATGTTTCTGTGTTGGTAGCGATGGGTTCCCACCGGTAACCCGCTCCCCGGCTTGGATATGGGCCGGAGGAGCCCTACTTTGCCCGCAGGCGCTGGCCCTGAGAAACTGGTGCCCTGGCGGTGGCGGTGTCTCTCTGTAACGGTCAGACTGTTGCCTTCAATCGGGACTTGGTTGCTTGGGGACAGACGTCCCCTTCACTGACGGATTTGGCAAATTTACGGCGACTCCTAGCCTTGCCGGGGTCAGAGAGGCCCCTGCCCTGGTGCTGACTGTTCTTCGTATACTGCTCCAGACCGCCGGGCCACTACCCGTCCGCAGTCCTTCCAGCAACCTCCGAGCAGTCCCCCTCCAGACTGTCACCGCCGTTGCTGACCTTGCTGACACTGTCCTGCACACAGCCGGACCAACTGCAGGCTTTACTACTCTCACTTTTACTTCCCTAGCTTAACTCTGTTCTTCACTCAAGCTCTGCCTGAGCTAAACTCTGTTCTTTCCACTTCTCCCTCCAAACTCTTCTGCCTAGTTTCCTCCCGCCTCCAGGGCTGTGTACTCCTCGGTGGGCGGAGCCAACCGCCTGGCCCACCCCCTGGTGTGAACATCAGCCCCTGGAGGAAGGCAACAAGGATTTTAGTAGCCTTGGTGTTCCTAACTGGGGTGTAGGGTGTGGTGGTGTGATGACCTGTGACCCCTGGCTTTCCCAGGGCGTCACACAATGTGTATGGTATGGTGGTTACCTGTGATCCAGTGTCCAGGAGAGCCATCACTGGTATGTCGTCCACAGCCACGGGGATTATGGGCCGGGCCCCGATGTACCGGACCCGCCAGTCTGGGGGGCCATGGGGTTCTACTCCTGAGGATTGGCCCGTGGCCCCAGGGGTTGCTCGTTTAACGGACACCGTCGGGAGTAGTGGCCGGGTTTGCTGCACCTGTAACAGATTGGGGGCCCATTCCGGGAGTCATTGGCCCTTCTCCGCTGCATCCAGGGGACGTCCTCCGGGCTGTCGGCGAGCTGCATCTTCACCGGTGCCTGGGATCTGGTTGGAGGCTGGAGTGCGGCGAGAATATTAGCAAGGTCCCCATCCATGCGGCGAACTCGAGCAGCGAGCTCTTCCATCGTCCCGCTTGGGGCTGCAGGCACTGGAGGTGCCGGTGGGGTAGGAGCCACCACAACGGGAGCAGTCTCAACTGGCCACGGGGTTGGCTCAGGAGCTTCCAATGCTGGGGGTTGCAGAGCTTTGATGGCCCGTTCCTTTAATACGGTAAAGTCCACATCAGGGTGTTCTAGGGCCCACAGCCGAAGCTGCTTACGGTCCTCTGAGGACCTCATCCCCTGCACAAACTGCTCACTTAACATCTTGTTACTGTCCACACTGCTGATGGTGTCCACCCGTTTCAGTGTGCGGAGTGCGGTTTGCAGGCGCAGAGCATAGTCCCGAATGCTATCTGCGGGCCGTTGTCGACATTGATAGAACTGCATCCGCAACTCGGCCTCGGTACGGGTCTCAAATGCAGTCTGCAGCTTTTCAAATATGGTGGCTACAGAGGACCGGTCCCCCTCGGCCCAGGTCTCCGCCTCTTGCTCAGCCGCGCCGGTTAGCTGCCCCAGCACTAGCGCTGCACGTTGCTTATCAGTCAGGGGGTACAGTTCCAGCAGCGGACTAAGTTTTTTCCGGAAAAACTGCAAGGCATCAGGTTTCCCATCGTACTACGGTAGCCAGGCAGCTCCGGGCACATAGGGCAAAGAGAACGGCATCACCTGAGCGAGAGCTGGGGCCGCGGCGCCACCCGCCAACGCGGACGGGACCTGGGCAGGCCCATTCCCATTTATGGGTGCTCCTGCGGCTGTGTCCGCCGCTCTTCCAGCGGCTTCGTCGGGTGCAGACATCTTGTTTCCGTCCCCCTTAGTCTCTTTCCGGCTCCTCCTCTATCGGGGCGGGGTTTAGGCCTTCGCGCCTTAACTACTCGAGGAGACGCTCGAGCGGGAACTCTTCGCGCCCAAGATGGCGGCTTTTCAAATTTTCCGGCCGGACACCTCCGGCGGTCACACAAGGCATACTTCCACCAATCGGTAGAATGGTAGGATCCTGTTCGTGACGCCAAGTTGTCGCGGGCGAAGGAGGGGACGCTGCGCTCTCCCACTGCTTGGGTCCGGCTGCCGCTGCTGCTGCTGCGGCTGCTGCTGCTCGGTGGTGGCTCGAGCTGTGGGCCGGATCCCGGGGACTCGAGCGGCGTTCCTCGCCCGTGAGTGAAAAGGGGATTTGATTGTGGGGATTTATTGTCCGTGACGCCGTGGTGATAATGGTGACACCACCGCTGCTCTGGACGGGGATCCCGGGAGTGGTGACAGGGAGCAGCTTCGTTGTTATTTCTCCCCTCTGTGGGTAGGGGGTTGGTTGTCCCGGGGCCCGGTGATGGGGTAGGGATGAATGGCAGGCGGGCTACAGGGCCTGGTGAGGTGCAGGGTCGCTGGGGCAGCGCTGTGCCGCACGGCACGGTGGTACTCACTCAGCCAATGATGAGGACACAGTTCTCGGTAAAACAAGCGGCTGGATGGACGGGTCCCACAGGCGGCTGCGGTGTTGTTTCTCCCGGCAGGTTGGTGATGACTGCCTTTCCCTGCACCTATGTACGGTAGATGGTTCCAATGGGTTCCCACCGGTAACCCGCTCCCCGGCTTGAATGTGAAAGCCCCTTTTGCCCGCAGGCTCTGGCCCTGAGAAACGGTTGCCTTGGCGGTGGCGGTGTCTCCCTCGGTTGGTTGGACTGTTGCCTTCTGTCGGGACTTGACTGTTTGGAAACCCAGGAGGTCCCCTTCACTAACGGATTCGGCAAATTCACGGCGACTCCTAGCCTTGCCGGGGTCCGTAAGCCCCTGCCAGATGGTGCTGGCTTCTCTTCGCGTACCAGTCCGGTACCGCCGGGCCACCACCCGTCCACGGTCCTTACGGTAGACTCCAATCGGCCACTCCTGCAGACGGTCACCACCGTCTGCCAACCTTGCTGATCTGTCCGGGTCACACACCCGGACCAACTTCAGGCTGCTCTTTTACTACTTTCCTCCTTCCACTTTCACTCTCAAACCTAATCTCAAGCTCTGCCTGAGCTAAAACTGACTACAGTTTCCTGCCTCCAGGACTGTGAACTCCTCGGTGGGCGGGACCAACCGCCTGGCCCACCCCCTGGTGTGGACATCAGCCCCTGGAGGAAGGCAACAAGGGTTTTGTGTCCTGACTTCGGTGTGCCTGCTGGGAGTCTGGGATGTGTGGATGTTGTGCTCTGTGGCCCCTGGCTTGTCCAGGGCGCCACAACTGCTCTCCTCAACAAGTAAAAAATGCCCCTATAGATGCCAATAACAGCTGAAAGTTGAACTCACCTGAGCAGACAACCATGAGCCACTGGTTTGGGACCCTCAGTTCAAGCTAATTACCAAATCTATTGCACTATTGGATGAGCATTTTTTTTCTCTAGACCAGGCTGCAATGTTCTGATGCAGGAGACCTCTGAGAGTAAGGGGTACTTCTCACATAGCGAGATCCCTAGTGAGATCGCTGCTGAGTCACGGTTTTTGTGACGCAACAGTGACCTCATTAGCGATCTCACTGTGTGTGACACTGAGCAGCGATCTGGCCCCTGCTGTGAAATCGCTGCTCGTTACACACAATGCTAGTTCATTTTTTGGACATTGCTCTCCCGCTGTGAAGCACACATCGCTGTGTTTGACAGCGAGAGAGCAACGATCTGAATGTGCAGGGAGCAGGGAGCCGGCTTCTGGCAGCCTGCGGTAAGCTGTAACCAAGGTAAATATCGGGTAACCAAGCAAAGTGCTTTGCTTGGTTACCCGATATTTACCTTGGTTACAAGCGTCCGCCGCTCTCAGGCTGCCAGTGCCGGCTCCCTGCTCCCTGCACACGTAGCCGGAGTACACATCGAGTAAATAAGCAAAGCGGTTTGTACTCTGGCTAGGAGTGCAGGGAGCCAGCGCTAAGCGGTGTCGGCTGGTAACCAAGGTAAATATCGGGTAACCAAGCGCTTGGTTACCCGATATTTACCTTAGTTACCAAGCGCAGCATCGCTTCCACGCATCGCTGGGGGCTGGTCGCTGGTGAGATCTGCCTGATTGACAGCTCACCAGCGACCATGTTGCGAAGCACCAGCGATCCTGACCAAGTCAGATCGCTGGTGGGATCGCTGGAGCGTCGCTAAAGTGTGACGGTACCCTAAGGTCCCGGCAGGGCAGTGTGTGGACGCAGCACTGACCGGTAATGCCATGATTCACCATTGTGGCTAGCAATAACTGACATGCTGCAGATTTTTTTTGCATCAAAATTTGCACTAAATCTGCAAGGAAAAAAAAATGCAGCGTTGGTGCAGCATTTCAGAAATTTCATAGTTTTAGCTTACTTCAGAAGAGGAATGCAGATTTTGAAGAAAAAAAATCTGCATCTGTCACAAACCACCGGGGGGGGTCACTCAGAAATCCCCCGCGCTGGCTACCAGTACGTCACAATCGGGGGGTAACAAGTGGGGGTCACCCCTCCTTTATACCTCCCGACCGACAGACAGAGCACGTGACGCGCTCTCTAGCGCCCCTCTTATAGTCAGGCCAATTATGGAATTGCCCGACAATAAGCAAGGAGGCCGCTATACTACTTATGCCGATTATTGAAGGGTCCCCGGTGAGAGTAAGGTATATATTCCCCCGACCTCCGCGGGCGGAATATATATAATCTCCCCGAATCTCACTGGCCTCCCCACAATAATCCTTGGCACAACTCGCTGCCACCAACCGCTTCACGGTAACTATTAGCCGAACACACAGACGTGGGATTCAAGATCGAGATAACAGAACAGCCCAAGATTAATTATATAATTTAATCAGCCTAAAGCACACTAGAAACTACAATATATACAATAGGGAATCTACAGAATATACATATGTCAGAGTACAGTTACAGATAAAGCATGTTTTACAAACAGGTATGCAATTCAATCAGTTACCTTGTGCGTCTGGCCACAGGGGGGCGCTGTAGACCAGGTTTCTAGGAACTCCCACAGATGTTTCCTGCACGTGCCCCCAGCGAAAGAACGCTGGAAAATGGCCGAAGTAGGGTTATCAACCTGGGCAGATCCAGGTCCCCTCCTACCTTAGTGACCTCACAGGGAGCACTGCTCCACCCCTGGCTTGAGTTATGGACAATCCACAACATGGAATATGGGCCATAACTTTGCCTGGGAGCGTCGTAGGCGGACGCCAATGCTCTCATTGTGACAGTTATGAATTTAGCTACAGAACGAGGGGACTCATGACCTGTCTGCCAGTTCCCCATTGGCTGATATCACGCCTGGGGCATTTCCCAATGTCCTGCTCCCATAAAAAGGGTGTGCCGGCATCGTCCGCATGCGGAGACACCATTTTTATGGTTGCCATATTTATCGGAAATATGGCTTGCGAGATATGAACCATTTTTTACTGGAGTCGTTCTGTCTGGCTATTTCCATAGCCTTGCTAACTAGCTAGCAGCCCCCACTACAGGGTGACGGCAGGGAGTCATCCTGTGTCCATTGTTCCCACACCACCTCATCTCCATATCACAGGACATGGCCATGGAGGTGTAAGTGGAACACTGAGAACAAGAAGGGAGGGGGCACTGCCAGGGAGTGATGAGGGATTATGACTGGAGTCACAATTCATCTTCATATCCCGGGATTTGCCTCACACCTCCCCCCTTTTGAGGGCGCTAGGGGGCAGCACACTCCGGTGTTCCCCCGTGCGCCCGTCCGCGACCTCTCCTTGTCGGGACAGCCCGTCTGCGTTACCGTGGTCACGGCCCCTTTTGTGGCGAATGGTGAAGTTGTATTGCTGGAGCGCAAGGCTCCATCGCAACAATCGCCCATTCGTCCCAGAGACGGTGTGCAACCAGCTGAGGGGATTGTGGTCCGTCTCCACGATGAAGTGGCGCCCGTATAGATAGGGTTGCAGACGCTGCAGGGCCCACACTATGGCCAGGCACTCCTTCTCCATCGTGGAATAGGCAACTTCCCTTGGTAACAGCTTCCTGCTCAGGTACAAGACTGGGTGCTCTTGGCTCGCAGAGTCCACCTGGCTGAGCACCGCACCGAGGCCGAAGTCACTGGCGTCGGTCTGTACTACAAACGGCCGCGTGAAGTCGGCTGCCTGTAGCACGGGCGGGCTGGACAGGGCGTCCTTTAGGGCCTGGAAGGCTGTCTCGCAGTCCATTGTCCAATCGACTGCAGAGGGCAGCTTCTTCTTGGTGAGGTCCGTCAAGGGCTTTGCCAGGCTACTATAGCGTGGAACAAACCTCCTATAGTACCCGGCGGTCCCCAAGAAGGACATCACCTGCTTCTTGGTCCTGGGGGTGGGCCAGGATGCGATGGCTTCCACTTTCTCAGGCTCGGGCTTCAGTGTTCTCCCACCTACCCGGTGACCGAGGTACTGGACCTCGCTCATGGCCAGCTGACACTTTCCCGGCTTGATGGTCAAACCTGCCCGGTGGATCCGCCTGAGCACCTGTGCTAGATGCTCTAGGTGGTCCTCCCAGGTGGGACTGAAGACGGCAATGTCATCCAGGTACGCGGCCGCGTACCCTTCAAGTCCCTTGAGCAGGGTGTTGACCATCCGCTGGAAAGTGGCAGGGGCATTCCTCATCCCGAATGGCATCACCGTGGACTCGTACAGTCCAAATGGGGTAATAAAGGCAGAGCGTTCCCTGGCCTTGCGAGTCAGGGGGATCTGCCAATATCCCCGGCTCAGATCCATGATGGTCAGGTACTGAGCCCCGGCCAACTGATCGAGCAGGTCATCGATGCGTGGCATTGGGTACGCATCGGCGACCGTGACCGCATTGAGCCCCCTGTAGTCCACGCAGAACCGAGTGGTTCGGTCCTTCTTAGGGACGAGGACTACAGGCGAGGCCCAAGCGCTGTTGGATGCCTGGATCACCCCCAGCTTCAGCATCTCGTCAATCTCCTGGCGCATGTGTTGCTGCACCTCCAGGGAGACCCGATATGCTGAACGCCGGATCGGGGGATGATCCCCAGTGTCCACGTGATGGACAGCCAAGTCAGTCCTTCCGGGCTGGTTGGTAAACAACCCCCGGAAGGGGTGTAGGGTGGCCCACAGCTGGGACCGTTGGTCCTCCAAGAGCTGGTGGCCAACCTCCACATCCTCAATGGATCCGCCTGCCCTAACCTGGGCTAGCATATCCAAGAGGGTTTCCGCTTCTCCCTCCTCGGGCAGGTTGCACACGGGGAGCGCACATGCCTCCCGCTCATGATGTGCCTTCATCATGTTCACATGGAAGGGCTTCCGCCTTCCACGGGCAGGGTCCAGGGTGACCAGGTACGTCACAGGGTTGAGCTGCTGGTACACGAGGTATGGGCCTTCCCAGGCTGCCTGAAGCTTGTCCTGTGGTACGGGGACCAGTACCCACACCTCTTGACCCACTTGGTAGGTCCTCTCACAAGCGTTCTGGTCGTACCAACGCTTCTGATCGGCCTGGGCTTGAGCCATATTGTCGTGTACCAGTTGCGTCAAGGCCTGCATTTTGTCCCGGAAGCGCATGACATACTCGATAACCGACACTCCAGGGGTGGCCAAATCCCCTTCCCAAGCCTCTTTCACCAGAGCCAGGGGGCCCCGCACACGTCGCCCGTACAGGAGCTCAAACGGTGAGAATCCTGTTGAGGCCTGTGGAACCTCCCGGTAAGCAAATAACAGGTGTGGGAGATACCGCTCCCAGTCACGCCCATGGGAGTCGACCAACATCTTAAGCATCTGCTTTAAGGTGCCATTGAACCGCTCGCACAGGCCATTAGTCTGTGGATGGTACGGGCTGGCCACCAGATGTCGCACCTGGACTTGCTTACAGAGGGCCTCCATCAGCTGGGACATGAATTGGGTCCCCCGGTCAGTGAGCATTTCCTGGGGAAAACCCACTCGGGAGAAAATCTCCAGCAATGCGGTGGCCACCTTGTCAGCCCGAATGGACGACAAGGCCACTGCTTCTGGGTACCGGGTGGCATAGTCCACTACCGTCAGTATGAAGCGTTTCCCGGAGCTGCTGGGGATGGCCAGCGGGCCGACCAGATCCACAGCCACCCTCCTGAAAGGCTCATCGATGATTGGCAGAGATACTAGTGGGGCTTTGGGGTGTGGCCCCGCCTTCCCCACTCTCTGACAGGTTTCACACGAACGGCAGTAGGCAGCCACATCGGCCCCCATTTTTGGCCAGTAGAAATGCTGGTTTAACCTGGCCTTGGTCTTAGCGATCCCTAGGTGTCCGGCCATCGGAATCTCATGTGCGATCCGCAACAACTCCGTCCGGAACGGATAGGGTACCACCAACTGTCGGTCCCTGGGCCACGCCTCCGGTGAACCCTGCTGGACCGTGGCCCGGTACAGCCATCCTTGGTCCCAGACCACTCGCTCCGGGTCCGAGTCCGAGGGAGGCTGTGCCGCCTGCTCCTTAAGAGCTTTCAGGCTGTCGTCAGCTTCTAACGCTGCCTGAAACCCCTGACTAGATGTGGCCAGAATCGACGAGACTGTCACATCTTCAGTCAGTACCCCGGGACCTGTGTCCTGGCCTCCACCTGACTCGGCTGCCACTTGGTCAGAAGGGGAAGAGCTATCGGACCTCCGGGAGGCCCCTTGGCTTCCAGCACTCCCACTGCGGGTGACAGCGGCCACAGCCGCTGCGACCGTGGGTCGTGCCTGCTCCTCCTCCGTTCCTGACCAAGTCGCCGGTTCAGGCAGGCCTACCTGGCTTCCTGACACCCCGGTTGTGGGGGAACCATGCACCGAGATCTTACCTGGGAGCACTTCCGCTCCTGGACCGGCCCCAATCTCACCTGCCTGTTCCCCTCCTGCAGCAACAGAACCCCGCTGTGAAATCTCTGGGGACCCCACATTTGCTGTGGTAGCCCCCACCCCACACACTGGTCCTCCCCCTGCAGCACCCTGCTCTCTGCTTATCCCTGCAGAGGGCAACAGATCCCAGCTCACAGGCTGATTACTTGTAGAGGCATTGTCACACCTTTCTCTGACCCCCTCCCCTGTCACAGCTGCAGCTGTGTGTGTGTCTATGGTGTCTATGCAAGCAGAAATATCAGAGTTCACTCCCTCCTCCCTTACATCATTCATAGATAACACATTAACATTGTCCGGAGGCATGTCAGTACTGGCTGAAGGTTCAGCCCTTGGTTGGGGCCCAAACTGGGAGGTTATCTGCCCCAAATCTGTCCCAAGTAGCACGTTTGCAGGGATCCGATCAGTTACCCCCACCTCCCTCACCCCCCGCCCTGCGCCCCAGTCCACATAAATGTCAGCAACAGACAGCGCCTCGGAGGTGACTCTGGTGCGGCCTGAGATGGTGTCCCCCCAAGACTTGATCCCTGGAAAGCTGTCTCGCAGTCCTATGGTCACAGACCGGCCGACGGTGACAGGTTGGAAGCTGTCCAGGGACCTACCACCACCCCCACCCACACAATACACCTTGGGCGGCCCTTGGGACGGGGACGGAGCCGGGGCCTTGGGACGCTGAGGGCACATGGCCTTGAAGTGTCCAGGTAGGTTGCACTGGTGGCACCGTCTTGGCTCTGCCACGGGCCTGGAGAGGGGAGTTGAGGGGGACACCCCCTGCAGTCTAGGGGCAGGTGGGGCAGTCGCAGAATTCATCTTACCCCCTCTCCAGGTGCTGCTGGTGGCCGCTCTCCTGGCCTCAGGGGCCCGGTTGTTGGTGTAGTCATCGGCAAGGGCAGCTGTAGCCGTGGACCCCTTTGGCTTCTGGTCTCGGATGAACTGGCGGAGATCCTCAGGGCAGTTCCACAAGAGTTGCTCCGTGATGAACAAGTCCAGGATCTCCGGTCCGGTGGAAAGCTGCAGGCCTTGGGTCCAGTGGTCGGCAGCTCGGGCAAGTGCCCGCCGGTGGTCAGCCCAGGAGTCCTTTGGTCCCTTCTGTAGGCTCCGGAACTTCTTGCGGTAGGACTCTGGAGTGAGGTTGTACTGTTGGATCAGGGCCCGCTTGATGGTGTCGTAGCCCTGATCTGCCTCAGCAGGCAAGTCCCCAAGGATATCCAGGGCCTTACCCCTTAAACGGGGGGTCAGGTATTTGGCCCACTGGTCCTTGTCCAGATGGTGCTGCAAGCAAGTCCGTTCAAAAGCAGTCAAGAAAGAGTCCAAGTCTCCATCCTTCTCCAGCACTGGGAAGTCCTCAACACGGACCTTTGGAAGTTTGGTGTCTCGAAGGTCACATGTGGCTGATGAGGGCCGGAGCTGAGCTAGCTGCAGCTGGTAGTCACGGTCTGCCTGTCGCTCTCGCTCTTCACGCGCTGCCTGCCGCTCTCGCTCCGCAGCCTCACGCTCTGCGTGCCGCTCTGCCCTGCGCTCTGCCAGGAGTTCCTTGTAGCCCTTCTGGTCTCCAGCCTGGAGAAGGGCCATAGCCATTTGAAGAAGGCTATCCGAGCCTCCCAGGCTCGGTGGAATGGCACGTGGTGATCTGCGGCACGCTGCAGAGCTAGGCGATTCACTGTCCCTTTCAGAGCGGAGGGCTGGCATCTGGCTCGTTGAGGAACCTTGGGTGAGCTCCTCCTCATCTTGTCCAGCAGTGCCAGGTTGCGCAATGTCCTCGGCAGAACGGTTTTCTGGCGTCGAGCTCCTGGAGGACTCGTGGGCAACCTCCTCATTGCTGTCCACAGCACCGTCCTCCCTCTCTTCGGCTCCTGCCTTAGCATTGGCCAGTTGCATAGCTCTGCTCCTGGTGCCATCAGCCATTCTTGCAGACTTTTGGTCACTGACACAGAACTGACACCTGATGCCTCCACACACCTTACAGTATCTGCACTCTGACACTCTAGTGTTGAGCTAGTCTGAAGACCCCAGCAGCCACAGCTGCTGCAGGCAGTCTTTAGTGTCTGGGAGTATGGGTCTCACACTCACACACACTATTATCTCGATCCCACCGCTATGCCACCAATATGTCACAAACCACCGGGGGGGGTCACTCAGAAATCCCCCGCGCTGGCTACCAGTACGTCACAATCGGGGGGTAACAAGTGGGGGTCACCCCTCCTTTATACCTCCCGACCGACAGACAGAGCACGTGACGCGCTCTCTAGCGCCCCTCTTATAGTCAGGCCAATTATGGAATTGCCCGACAATAAGCAAGGAGGCCGCTATACTACTTATGCCGATTATTGAAGGGTCCCCGGTGAGAGTAAGGTATATATTCCCCCGACCTCCGCGGGCGGAATATATAAAATCTCCCCGAATCTCACTGGCCTCCCCACAATAATCCTTGGCACAACTCGCTGCCACCAACCGCTTCACGGTAACTATTAGCCGAACACACAGACGTGGGATTCAAGATCGAGATAACAGAACAGCCCAAGATTAATTATATAATTTAATCAGCCTAAAGCACACTAGAAACTACAATATATACAATAGGGAATCTACAGAATATACATATGTCAGAGTACAGTTACAGATAAAGCATGTTTTACAAACAGGTATGCAATTCAATCAGTTACCTTGTGCGTCTGGCCACAGGGGGGCGCTGTAGACCAGGTTTCTAGGAACTCCCACAGATGTTTCCTGCACGTGCCCCCAGCGAAAGAACGCTGGAAAATGGCCGAAGTAGGGTTATCAACCTGGGCAGATCCAGGTCCCCTCCTACCTTAGTGACCTCACAGGGAGCACTGCTCCACCCCTGGCTTGAGTTATGGACAATCCACAACATGGAATATGGGCCATAACTTTGCCTGGGAGCGTCGTAGGCGGACGCCAATGCTCTCATTGTGACAGTTATGAATTTAGCTACAGAACGAGGGGACTCATGACCTGTCTGCCAGTTCCCCATTGGCTGATATCACGCCTGGGGCATTTCCCAATGTCCTGCTCCCATAAAAAGGGTGTGCCGGCATCGTCCGCATGCGGAGACACCATTTTTATGGTTGCCATATTTATCGGAAATATGGCTTGCGAGATATGAACCATTTTTTACTGGAGTCGTTCTGTCTGGCTATTTCCATAGCCTTGCTAACTAGCTAGCAGCCCCCACTACAGGGTGACGGCAGGGAGTCATCCTGTGTCCATTGTTCCCACACCACCTCATCTCCATATCACAGGACATGGCCATGGAGGTGTAAGTGGAACACTGAGAACAAGAAGGGAGGGGGCACTGCCAGGGAGTGATGAGGGATTATGACTGGAGTCACAATTCATCTTCATATCCCGGGATTTGCCTCACAGCATCAAAAAACGCAAGATGTGTACAAGGCCTTAAAGTGTTTTGTTTTGTTATTTTGGTTTTTTTTTAAGAGTTGTAAAAAACAAAAAAAAAAAAACAACCCCACACAGCTCAGCTGAAGGAAAAATAAAATAAAAATAAATAATAAAATAAAATAAAAACATATAAAAAATAAATAAAAAAAATAAGTAAAAAAACAAATGTATACTTAAAAAAAGCCGTCAAACAGAAAAAAAGAATATATTTTTTTTTATTCTGTGGTATTGTAGTATACAGTGTGTCCACTCATATCCTGTCCACCGCCACTAACTTGAGACCAGCGGCAGCTAGAGGCATAGAAGATGTGTCTAGGTATAGTAAAGAATCCATGCGCTATGCAATGAAACCACCTATAGCGCCACCTGGTGGAAAACAACGGAGTTAGCGTTTTTATCTCGAAAATGGAACGAGATAGAGAAAAAAAGTGATTTGCAAAGTTGTAGGGCATAATCAATTCAATACGAATCGACACCTTGCATACAGAAATGCTATGATTAGAACATGTAAAACTCACAAGGCTGCGGATGGAAGCGATACCTCATGGAGACCTTCCTACAAGTCATTGGGTATGGTGGCTGCGTGGAGTGGCCTCCACGCTCACCTGACCTGACCCCATTGGACTTCTTTCTGCGAGGTCACATCAAACAGCAGGTGTATGCGACCCCTCCACCAACATTGCAGGGTCTACGACGACGTATCACAGATGCTTGTGCAAACGTGTCACCTACCATATTGCACAACGTGCAGCAAGATACAGTATGCTGTCCAGAGTCCAGATGTGCATTGCAGCTGACGGGGGCCACTTTCAGCATCAAAGTTAAATGAGCGCCATATGCGTGACCAGCATTCAATGTTTGGTGGGGGGGTCATGGGTTTTATATCATAGCATTTCTGTATGCAAGGTGTCGATTCGTATTGAATTGATGATGCCCTACAACTTTGTAATTCACTTTTTTTCTCTATCTCGTTCCATTTTCGAGATAAAAATGCTAACTCCGTTGTTTTCCACCAGGTGGCGCTATAGGTGGTTTCATTGCGTAGAGCATGGCTACTTTACTATACCTAGACACCACTTCTATGGACAGGATATGGGTGGACACACTGTATAGTGATCAAAGGATCGCGGGTGCAAGTAAAAAGTGACCAAAACATTGTACCCCACAGTGGTATGAATAAAAACTAGCGCTCACCACCACATAAAAACAAATCATAATCGTCGTGACCTGGAGAATCATGTTACCAAGCCATATATTGTTGGTTATAAATGACTTAAGGGTGCTTTACACGCTGCGACATCGCTAACGATATATCGTCGGGGTCACGTCGTTAGTGACGCACATCCGGCGTCGTTAGCGACATCGCAGCTTGTGACAGCTAGGAGCGACGATCGAAGATCGCAAAAACGTCAAAATCGTTGACGCGTTGCTCCTTTTCATAATATCGTTGGTGGTGCATGCCGCTGGTTGTTCCTCGTTCCTGCGGCAGCGCACATCGCTGTGTGTGACACCGCAGGAACGACGAACATCTCCTTACCTGCGTCCACCGGCAATGAGGAAGGAAGGAGTTGGGCGGGATGTTCCGGCCGCTCATCTCCTCCCCTCCTCTTCTATTGGGCGGTCGCTTAGTGACACCGCAGTGACGCCGAACGAACCTCCCCCTTGAATGAGGGATTGTTCGACGGTCACAGCGACGTCGCTGAAAAGGTATGTGCGTGTGATGCTACCGTAGCGATATTGTTCGCTACGGCAGCGATCACCAAATGTCGCACGAACGACGGGGGTGTGTGCTATCGCTAGCGATGTCGCAGCGTGTAAAGCACCCTTTAGTGACCAAATGTAGAACTGGTGGAGGAAGGTTGAACTAGATGAACTTGGGCCTTTTTTCAACCTAAGTTACTATGTAACTACTATATACTGCATAATGAATACCGTAAAAATAAAGCCCCCCAAAAATGGCAAAGTTGTGGGTTTTTTCCACTATTTTACCCTTCTTGGTATTTTTCTCTGTTTATCAGTATATTATATGGTAAAACGAATGGGGTCATTCAAAACTAAAATTCGTTCTGCAAAAAACAAGCCCTCTTATGTCTATAACGGAAAGTTAAAAAAATTATGGCTCTTGGCAGAAAGGGAGGTAAAAAAAATTGTCTGTTTTTAAGGGTTAAAACCCAAACTCCTTCACTTTAGCTTTGCAGCAGTTACAGTATGTCTCGACTATTTTATATGTTTTTTTTCATGGAAATGATATTTTTCCCCTCAAAAAAGTGGTATTTTTTGCAGATAGAATGTAAGTGATAGCGACTTCCGGCCGACCAGGCTTAGCGTCACGTATCAATGACGTCACTTCCGGAAATTTGCCCATAGCTATCATGGCGACTCTGCTTTCCGGGGTCCGGATGTACCAGAACGTCATTACTTGTAAGGGAAGGAGAAGGAGACGAAAGCAAGAAGCAGTCAGCTGACCGGCGTGTCGGGGCCCGTACACAATAAAAAGAGGACGCCATTTTCTTCTTTCTCCTTCAGGACGGGCCGAGGTGGGTGAGATCCGGGTGTCTGGCAATGGCAGTAGGTGGAGGGTGGGCGTCATGGTGACAGCTCCGAATATATAGACCCGAGTACCCCCCCTCCCCCTTTCTGTATCTTTTTAGTGACGTCCTCCTGGGTTTTCTTCTGAGTAGAATAGTCCACTCCTCTCTAATGGGGGGGGGATTATAAATAAATGCAAATGAATGTTTAATGTGAAGTGTTGGGAAAGCTGGGTGACAACATGGCTGCCTGACCTGTCCTGGGCTTGTCTTTCCTGTATGAGGTCAGGTAGGTGATAACTTCACATTCAGGCCTCTAGGAAAGCTGTGTATTGCCACTAATGTGCTATTCTTGTATTGGAATGTGGGGTGATGGTCCATATGGAGCAGGTATGGCTGTTGTCATAGGTGTCGGCCATGTTTGCGTATCGTGGAAGGTTGTCGCCTCGCCCTGTGAGAGAGAGGTTGACCCAAGGGCTTGTGAACAAGCGGGGATTTATTTTATGATGGTGGCTTGGGAGAGATTATCTCTATAATTTTTTTATTATATTTTACATTTTATTTATATATTATATAATTTTTCTTATAATATATTTCTATATTGTACGTATGTTAAAAAAAAAATCCAAATTATATATATTTTTATATATATATATATATATATATATATATATATATATATATATATATATATATATATATATATATATATATATATATATATATATATATATATATATTATAATTTTAAAAAACAATTATATATCCGTGGCATTATGATCACTTTTTTTAATTTTTTTTTTATAACTTTTTATTATTTTTATTCACTAGGGATGGGAAACCCTTCCAGAGAAAATGGAAACCACATTGGGGGAAGGGAGAAGTGATGCAGAGTTGTGACTATGACTCTTAATATTAAACCTTTTCATACAGGTTTAAAATTGTCCCAAATCCTGGTCAGTCAGGACTATTTTAAGAATATTTAAATAGCCACATTCTCAGCTCTGCTTCTCTTCCCTTCCCCCTATGGTGGTGCACACCTTTGTGAATATACATGTATCTCTTCAAAAAGTCACTTTTATTGGAGGACAAACGTCTGTGGCCATAACTCTGCGTGTATTAACCCCTTCACGACCCATGACGGCTATATCCGGTATGGATCGTGCGAGGTTAATCCCCGCCCCCTGCCGTGGGCAGGTCACGGCGATCCGCGCACATATCAGCTGTTTTTAACAGCTGACGTGCGCCTGCAAGTTACGAGTGGAATCGCGTTCCACCCGCAACATTTAACCCCTTAAATCTCGCTGGCAGTGTCTGGCAGCAAGATGTATATGCGCGCGGCCATTACTTTCACTTACCGTCGCCCCCACCGGAAGTCACGTCCGTGATCATGTGACTTTCGGTGGTTGCCATGGTAGCACAGGGTCATGTAGTGATGCCTGTAGCTAACATGAGTCACTTTCTCTCAGTACCGGCATAATGCCAGCACGTAGAGTAAAGCGGGCTTTACACGCTACAACAAATCCAACGATGTGTCGTCGGGGTCACGTCGTAAGTGACGCACATCCTGCATCGTTAGTGTTGTTGTAGCGTGTGACAGCTACGTGCGATTGAACGTAAAACCGTTCATCGCATACACGTCGTTCATTTCCTTAAAATTGCACGGCGGGTTGTTCAATGTTCCCGAGGTACCACACATCGCAGTGTGTGACACCCCAGGAATGATGAACAGATCTTGCCTGCGTCCCGCGGCTCCCGCCGGCAATGCGGAAGGAAGGAGGTGGGCGGGATGTTTACGTTTCGCTCATCTCCGCCCCTCCGCTTCTATTGGCCGGCGGCCGCGTGACGTCGCTGTGACGCCGAAAGTCCCTCCCACTCCAGGAAGTGGATGTTCGCCGCCCACATCGAGGTCGTATGGATGGCTTAAGTACATGTGACGGGAAATAATCGTTTCTGCGACACGGTCAACAAATTGAACGTGCCACACATACAATGGGGGCGGGTACGATCGCATACGATATCGTATGTGATATCGTAAGGTGTAAAGCAGGCTTAACGCAGCATATCTGCAGTTCTCAGCTCTGTAGCTGAGATTTACGGATAGGGCTGAGCGATCGGATTGTTGATCCATATAGCCCCCTAGGGGGGCTAGTAAAATAAAAAAAACAAATTAAAAAAATTAAACTAAGTTCAAATCACCCCCCTTTCACCCCATTGAAAATGAAAGGGTTAAAAAAAAAGAAATATACACATTTGGTATCGCCGCGTTCAGAAACGCCCGATCTATCAAAATAAAAAATCAATCTGATAAATGGCGTAGCGGGAAAAATATTCCAAACGCCAAAGTTATTTGGTCGGTGCAAGTTTTGCGTAAAATGCAATAACAGGCGATCAAAACGTAGCATCTGCACAAAAATGGTACCATTAAAAATGTCGTCAGCTTGAGACGCAAAAAATAAGCAGTCACTGAGCCATAGATCCCAAAAAAATGAGAACGCTACGGGTTTCGGAAAATGGCGCAAAACGTACACCATTTTTATTGGGCAAGCTTGTGAATTTTTTTAACCCCTTACCAAACATGTATAGGTTTACTTGTATGTGTCTACAAACTCGCACCGACCTCAGGCATGACAGCGACACATCAGTTTTACCATATAGTCAACACAGTGAATAAAATATCCCAAAAACTATTGTGCGGTCACTTTTTTTTTTTTGCACTTTTTCCACACTTGGAATTTTTTTTTTTTTTTTTTGTTTTCCGGTACAGTATATGGTGAAACGTATGCTTTCATTTAAAAGTACAATTTGTCCCGCAAAAAACAAGCCCTCATATGGCAAGATTGACGGAAAAATAAAAAAGTTACGGCTCTCGGAAGAAGGGGAGCAAAAAACGGAAAGGGGCTGAAGGGGTTATAAAAACAAAACACCCCGGGCTGACTAGTTCCCCTTGAATTGGCATATTTGGTGCAGATTTTCTTTTTGCAGAATCATGAGTACCAGAAAAGGGAATGAATACTTAACCAAATGCATTTGCAGCATATCTTTCTATTTTGGCTATGCGTTAGCTTAGTGCAAGCTTAACCTATTCATTTTAATAGGGATTTAGCAGTTTTAAGCGCAGCTCTCTATATTATATATTATATATTAAATTTTATATATATTATATTTTATATATATTATATTATATTTATTTTATTTTTTTGCGCTTGTGCACTTCCATAATCTCTCATAAAAGCACATGCATATGTGCCTCAATTCTGCAGTCTTGTATTTTGTAAATCTGCATGTAAAATTCACAAACGTGTGAATCTGGCCCAAAGGTGTATCCCCCAACACAAAGTATTACACTCCAGCTGCTGAATTGGTTCCTGATGGCTGAGGTCAAATCATCAAAGTGCGCTCCCCATTGATACCCATACGCAATGTCAGTCTGTGCCATCTCTATAGATGGGGCCGATGCTTTACTGATACTTCAAACTCCTGTGGTTGTGCAGTAAAGGTGGTGATGGGGTTCCCCCAATCCAGATTTCCAGTTGATGGGTATAGCCCTTTATGGGGGGGGGCATACTGACCCTGAGATACAGATTTTTTTTTTTTTTTTTTTTTTTTTTAATAATGTAGGAATAACACAAATTTTTGTTGATCCATACACTAAGGCTAGGCTCACATTTCCATTGTTTTAAATCTGTCAGGTCCGTTGGCGACGGATCAGTTGTTTTTTTAGATGTCAACTGACGCAATGGAAGTGTTTTTCACAGGAATCCTGTGAAAAAACTGATCCGTTTGTGTTTGGGACAGCCCAGTGGGTGTGCCAAACATGCTGGGCATGCTCAGTAGAGCATGACGGAATCCAGCACTGGATTCCGTTGTAAGATGTATTACGATGGAATCCAGCACCATAGATAAACAATACAAGCGTTGCGGATGGTGACTGATTCCTGTGCGGTGTGTTACTTTTGACAGCCAGAAAAACGTTACATTCTGCATTGTTCCCGCCCGGCGGTCAATCCAAAACGCAACGCAAGGTCATCAGTCGCAATCCGCCACTAATACAAGTCTATGGGACACAGCGGAATGGGCTAAACGGATGCCAATGTTTACCATAGCTGCGGATTGTGACTGATACATTTTTAATGGAAATGTGAACCTAGCCTAACTGAGATGGCAGGGACAGGTAAATCTCCTATGATTCAATGTAATTGGGGTCTCTATCATTAATCTCATTTCTTGCCTATTGGAGAATCCTTGTGCCTGTTGTCCAGGCTGCAGTGACTTTAGCAATCAGATGAGAAAGATCTTCCATTCAGAAGTAGGCCAAGTTTCTGGAAATGCCAATTTACGTCGTCTGATCAAGAAGTAGAGACCGGATCTGTAATTATCAAGAGCCCAGCCTAGTCCGATGTCAGTGCCTCCTAGGGAAGCGGGCCAGTTGCCAAAAAGTGAGCCTGAGATGGTTGTCCTCGGCGTGTGACATCCCGGGGCACTCTGCAGGCGCCCCTGTGACCCGGGCTGGAAGGAGGTACTTCCGGGTTACCGCTGACATCACAGGACATGAAGCGGCACACATTATAAGCTGTGCAGGAGAGCTTGTGCTGTTTCTCAACATTCTGGTTCCTCAGTGGGGTAAATCCAGGGGGTTCCCTGATACACTATTGATTTCTGTGTTTGTTTGTTTTTTGACAGGTCGAATACTCAGTCCAAGACTAAACATGGTATGTTTGCTGTGTAAAGCTGGCCGCTACCTATAGCAAGAGATTGTCAGGCCTGCATGGACGGGATGCTTTCGGAAGAGTCTCCGTCTCTTTTGGAATGCATGAGGTCCCTAAGGCTATGTTCACACACTGAATCTCTTACTGATCTTACTGAATTTTATTTTTTTTTTTGGTGCGTTTTTGAGGTCATAATGATGCACCAAAATGCATGCATTTCCTTCCCCTAGCAAAGTCTATGAAATTACTAGATTACTGTCCGCACAGTGCATTTTTTTTTCTTTTTTTGCTGCGTTTATGAAGATGCAGCATGTCAAGTTTTAAGTATTTTTGCCAGCGTTTTTGAGCTCTTCCGTTAAATAGATTTGACTAAAACTCATCACTCATGCTTTTTTTGGGTGCGTTTTCTGCTGTGCGTGCATTTGTGGGCCAAAAATGCTGCATCTTTGTGGTCACAGGGAGAGTCTAGCCTGGAGGAATAAGGGGAGAACTGAGTTGGATGGATTTTAAGACAAATCTTCATCCTCATTTTCAGGTAATGAAGGGGATCAACCATAGGATAGAATAGGAGAGGTTGGGGAGCCTAAATCCATGCAGGACGTTGCTTTGGGGGGGGGGGGGGGGAGCAGGCAGATGCTTCCCAGTCCAGAAAAATATATAACTGCATAAATTAAAAAAAAAAAGAATGGGAGACCGGCCTGCATTCCAAAAGAGATGAAGAGGAAATATCTTTTTGATCCAGAGAAATCAGAAGTCTAGGGCAAGGTCCCAAAGATGGATGTCACTGGCTCAAGTTTCTTGAAATATGGCTGTTAAAGACCTCTTACGTGGCTTCTTGAAAAGGGGCTTGGGAGTTGGGAGCAGTGGCCTTTAACCCAAACTTGGAGGCCACATGTATAGCGAGCTTGCTTGGTGTATGGCTCAATCAGCTGGAAACTCGGATCAAGAGCAAGGGACCAGTTACTAGCCAACTTCTTGGGTTATCACAAAAGTAGAAAATTCTTATAGATGTAGTAAAACCTGCTGCAAGTACATGCTCACTGTCGAACTCCGCCAGGAGGGCGCTCTAGGTAAGACTGGAAAGGGGACTTTCACTCCGGCAAGACTCTGTGGTACCCCTTGTAAAGGGGAATTTGTTAGGCACAGCCCTAGATAGAAGGCATTCCCTAAGTCTGACTTCCTCTTGAGTTATTTTAGAAGGACCTTCCAGGAGAAGCTGGCAAACCAGGGCCGTGAAGATGAGAAATCCTCAATGGGAAAAGGACTATTTCAAAAAGGATTCAAAGATGGAATGACTGTGCATGGTTCCCCCCCCCCCCCCCCCCCCCTCCACAAGAGGTGGATGCCCTACCTGAAGAGTGACCCAAAGGGTTGGGTCTACACCTTCTCCCCGATCACCCTAATCCCGGTAGTTCTGAGGAAAATTCGGACCCTTCAGACAGACGTGGTTCTGATTGCTCCCTTCTGTCCAAGGAGAACGTGGGTCACTTGGCTCTGCCAGAGACCCTGGATCTATTGTCCCATGGCCCCTTCCAGCATCCCAATTTGAAGAACTTGCATCTGACATGTTTTTTTGAGCAGAACCTTTTAATGGCCAAGGGCTTTTCAGATCCTGGTAGCCACCTTGGTGTCAAAATAGAAAAAGCGTTAGCACTAATATTTATGGCAGTGTGGAAGCAATTTTTAGAATTTTCTGAGATTAATTTTCTTGAAAAGGACCCATCCTTTCTGTTGAAGGTAGTCTATGTTCCACAGGTCCCAAGAGATGGTTCTTCCTTCTGTGAGAACCTCAAGAATGATGGAGAAAATGAGTTTCACACATGGGGTGTTGGGAGATACTTACTGCAAAAGGTATAATGCACTACATATTGTAGAAAATCTACCTCTGATTTTGTTCTTTCAGGGTCCCTGTAGAGACCAGGCAGTATAAAGGGGGTCTCTAGCCATATAGGTCAAACCGGGGATCTCTCGCATAAAAGTTGAGGGGGCAGGATCTTCCTTCGGTCTTAAAGGCACACTCCACAAGGGCCATATTCACCTCCTTGGTTGGAATGGGCTGACGCCTCTTGAACAAATCTGCAGCGCTGCCTCATGGTCTTCACCTTCTACCTTCTTCAGACACTATAGGTTGGATTTGAGCTAATGACCTTTCTTTTGTTAGGAAAGTTTTACAAGCAGTGGTCCCTCCCTAGGGATTCTCTGAAATCTCTCCTGGGTGGTGTGGGGACGGGAAAAATCAGGATTACTTACCGGTAATTAGATTTTCCAGACCCACGACAGCAACTTGAATTTTTGTTTCCTCCTTTTCTTGTTTGGCCTTTGGTGATGGCATGTTACACTAGTTTGGGGGCTCTTCCATTCTCGCAAGGTGACTCAAAGAAAAAGATTGTTGACATGTCGGGCATGCTTATAGAAAAAGTGGTGTCTATATTTCTATGTGTCATACTAACTAACCAGTGTTCCTCTAATGCTCTGTAAACCATTGAAGCATACGGGGTGACTCCACTTAAATCTGTAGGTTTCCTGTCCTTTGGTGTACCCGTTCTCTCCTGGGTGCTGTCGTGTGTCTGGACAATCTCTAATTACCAGTAAGTAATTTTGTTTTTTGCAGGGAGTGATGCATAGCTGTGACATCGTCAGCGTATGTCCTTCCCTGAGCACACCAAAGGTGTGGGAGGTTGGTTTGGACTTGTCACCTGTGTCGTCCATGTTAGATTGAAGCGGGCAGAAATTATGATTGAGATCATAGGAGAAGTAAGTCTCTACATGGGAAAAATGTACAGTTCCTTTTATTTAGGAATGAGTCTAAGGGCCTGACCAAACAAATGTAATGTTTCCGTGTGGAAACTGACTATGCATAAACGCAATGTTGGATCATGCTGGTGCACAAGGACTACTTTTTCACTTGAACCTAAAGTTCATGTGCAAAAATAGTTGCTCATGCTCTCACCTGTTCCTATTTATAAACCCAAAAGGTACAGGGGAGCTGGCGGGGCAGGTCCGGCACGTGGGGCCGGGGGAGCCGGCGGGGCAGGTCCGGCACGTGGGGCTGGGGGAGCTGGCGGGGCAGGTCTGGCACGTGGGGCTGGGGGAGCTTGGCGGGGCAGGTCTGGCACGTGGGGCTGGGGGAGCTTGGCGGGGCAGGTCTGGCACGTGGGGCTGGGGGAGCTGGCGGGGCAGGTCTGGCACGTGGGGCTGGGGGAGCTGGCGGGGCAGGTCTGGCACGTGGGACTGGCGGGGCAGGTCTGGCACGTGGGGCTGGGGGAGCTGGTGGTGCAGGTCTGGCACGTGGGGCCGGGGGAGCCGGCGGGGCAGGTCCGGCACGTGGGGCCGGGGGAGCCGGCGGGGCAGGTCCGGCACGTGGGGCCGGGGGGGCAGGTCCGGCACGTGGAGCCGGCGGGGCAGGTCCGGCACGTGGGGCCGGGGGAGCCGGCGGGGCAGGTCCGGCACGTGGGGCCGGCGGGGCAGGTCCGGCACGTGGGGCCGGCGGGGCAGGTCCGGCACGTGGGGCCGGCGGGGCAGGTCCGGCACGTGGGGCTGGGTCCGTAGGTTGTAGTCATGATTGGTCCTATAATTTAGCAGCTGTGTGAATGTAGCCTAATTGCATAGTGAACATGTTTGGAACACACATGAATGTTGCGCTAGGCCCCACTTTTCAGGCTCAGGACATAAGTGCCCTTGTCTCTGCCTGGTCAGTATTTCTCTGTATAGGAAAGCATAACATGTTAGTGCCACCACCTACAAGGGGGTGGGTGCCGGTTTCCAGCACGTTGCTGCTGCCTGTGAGCCCCATTGTGCCGCAGCCTCTTCCTGAGGGAGGAGAATGAGCCGTCTGTTCTGCGGAGGCTTCTGCTCCGGAGAGATCAGATGTCCAGAGGCAGAGCGAGCGCCTGTCCCGGAGTACAGGAAGCCCTGCGCCTGCTCATACTGGGAAGCTGTTTATATTTAACTCGCCGCCCCATTCCTGACAATCCTGTCACCCTGCTCCAACAAGACTCAGGATACATCTGCTCCGGGACGTTAGACTGGTAATTTCCAAACATTTCAGGCTCTGTAGGGGCTTAGCTCTGCGGGATTGGCCTGGCTGCCAGCGGGAACTTGTGGGAAGAATGTAGAGGTTTGCTTTGTATCAGAAAGTGACTTTGTTTTGTGTTCTGATCCTTTTTTTTTTTTTTTTTTTTGATTTGGCATATCTTTTGAGTAACTTTTCTTAAGTGGTGATTGTCGTGGTGACTCCTGAACAGGAAACGCAGCGTTGGGGCTCGGTAACAGGAACATATTTTTCTTTTTACTCTTCTGCGGTTTGTTTTTACAGAAGTACTTGCGTGATGCAGTGTAAAGTTCATATATGGCCCCAGCTCTGCAGCAATGCCTGTGTAACGCCCTACAGGGAAGGTTATGTTTAACTTTCGTTTTTCCAGATTATGAGCCATACCGTCTGTCGTGAATGTCTAGGGTGTCCTATTAGAGGGGGGCAAAGATGGAACCTGAGCCTTGCTGCCCTTTGAGAATGAACGCCCACCCTCACTAACACCCATTGGGGCTTATTTGCTGCAATTTTTCACCTGTACATGGCTCATCTGCACTTTATTTTATCAGCATGTGGAGAGGTAAAAAATGCAGCCTGTCAAGTCGTAGCATTAAAGGGACGCTCTTGGGCAAGGACACCAGCTGATTGCGTCAAACCTTATTTTATTTTTAGATCTCCGGCCCTGCTTTTTAGCCATTTGACCTGGAATACAGTAGTGTAAAATGGTTATTCCAGTTTTGGAAAACCTTGTCCCCCAGCTGCAGTTTTTTTCTAAACTGTTCTCTTCTCACGCTCCCCAGGTCCAGCACAGTCTCCACTGCTACACCTTGTATGTTATTGACAACCTCATTAGCACTGCAGCCCATTATCGAGCTCAGCGGCTCTATCCTAGTTGATGACACAATCCAATGACTGGCTGCAGCGCTGGTGACCTGATATCTGCTCTGCAGACAATAACATTGGGTGCAGCAGCTGAGACTCAAAACCACATCTGCACCTGGGAGACAAGGGTTTTCCAAAAGTGAAAACCCCCATTTTAATCTGCATTTACCCTGTGCTTTATCCACACATGGAAGGATTCCTGGCGGGTCACTGTATAGGTGTATGGCGCCATGTGCCCCAATGTCAAACTGGCACTACATTAAGGTCTGCATTATTCCGAACATGGAAATTTATATCCGTTGACCCTGGAGGGGTTAACGAGCCTATGGATACTTTTGGTGCCTTTCCTGGAGAATAGTGGGAATTCCGCCTCGCAGGATAGTCAGATTTTTATTTTTTGCTCCTTCAGGGTCACAGTCGTACTCTGCATAATCCCCAATTCTGAGACTCTTGCATAACTGACTTGTGAATATTGACCTCTCCGATGAGTTGGGCCGCTTTCACACTGTTCCGTTCTCTGTACAGTGGTCCTGTTGGGGCTTCCATCCAAACCCCCCTCAACTGATTTTGGACTTATGCGCCAATGAGGCCATTGACTATAGTGGTGCAGACTGAGTCAGTGTGCTTAGTTGTGCACTTTTTTTTTTTTTTTTTTTTTTTTTGAAGCATACACTAACTGGCTACAGACACTTAGGAGCCTACTACGTCTTGGTGTCTATGTTCAGTAAGCGCATGCTTCTGAAAATGGTGCACAACAAAGCACACGGTGACTCCGTCTGCACCATTATAGTCAATGGTCCATACGTCCGAAACCCATTTTGCTGGGGGAAGCCCCGACAAGACCAGTGAACAGGGAGAAGAACGCAGCGTGAAAGATGACTTGAGGCCCCGTCACGCACAACGACATTGCTAACGAGATCATTGCAGTGTCACAGTTTGTGACGTAGCAGCGTTCTCGTTATGTGTGACCCCCCCCCCCCCCCCCCCCCCCCCCCTACCAGCGATCAGGCCCCTGCTGTGAGGTCGCTGGCCGTTGCAGAATGGTTGGAACCATCTTCTTCAAAGGCGATGTCCTTCTGGGCAGGGCGCATCGTCGTTTGACGCCTACCAACGACCTGCTCACAGTCACAACATTTGCCGAGAGCGTTATACAGGTCGCTGATCATTACTGCGTCGTTGGTAAGGTCTGACTGTGACATCTCACCAGCGACTTACCAGCGATCCTCATCAGGTCACATCGTTTTCCGGATCGCTGGTAAGTCGTCAAATGTAACGGGGGCTTTAATGGGCTGAACTTTACTTCCTCTGATCAGTTTGTTTGTTTTTTTTTTTCTTGTCTTTTGGCACCAAACAACCTTCTTCAGTTTACTCTGCACTATGTACCAAATGTAATACCAGTTTGGCAAGAGCCGTATGTGCGATGGGGGATGACCGGCCAGGAAAGTTTAACATTTCTTTAAATCTATGGTATTTACAAAGGCATTAACTAAGGGATATACCTTGGGTCTCTAAGTCATGGCCACGACTTCAAACGTGGGGCCACATCAAGGACGTTCACAATCTGGAAACCTAGACGTGGCCCTTTATTACCGGGCACCAATCAAATGCCATATAGGAGATATCGGACTCATCATGACATCTGTAGGGTCTCCACTGGCCTGTACATGAAGCCCTAGTAGCTGGCTTTCTAAGAAATTGCATCCAGGACTTATCTGGGTTGACGAAATTTGATCAGGGTCTACCGGAGACAGGGTGAGCTCAGTGACATGGTATATGATGGCGCTACGCATCCAACAGGAAATGAGCGCAGATGAAAAATCACTTTATGGCTGATGCATGTCAGCTAACCTAATCTGCACGACTCCGGGGCTGCATAATGGATGTTACCTCTCCCCGGAGGAAGAGCTGATGCAACGTGTTCTGTGCAGAGCAACCTGAGCCTGACACGGCCTTCTCGGTATCTGTTTTGCTCCTGGTGTCCTAGATAAAATGGCCGAGGTCTGCTAAGTTTAGACCTCGGAGCTTGGCATCTGCAGTTCAGGTATACGTTTTTAAGGGTGTCAATATTTTGAGGAGTCGCTTTTTTTTAATATTTTCTTGACTGCTCCTCTTTTGAGATCACTGTGGGGGGATGCCCTCTATTAGGAGGCTGGTAAAGATTTACATTAATTGTCTTTAAAATGGTCATAAAGACAAAACAGAAGATCAAAGAAGGATCCTGAAATCGTCGGCTGATCCTGCTTGATCGTGATTGCGAAAGGAAAAGATTAAAGACATTAAAAGGGTTCGCCAATAAAAAAAAACCTCACTGAACAGTGGGGTCCGACCTCTCGCTGGCAGAGGGAACTCTGTTTATACCCGCGCAATATAGTGGAAGGTGGGATACCTACCTCTGCCACATTCAGTCCTTTATGGGGGGCTGTCCACCGTCCGTTGAACCCCCTCCCCCTTCCCCCGACCTTACTTGTGATGAGTGAGCACTAACATGCTCATGTGCTTGGTACTTGTAACTAGTGATGAGCGGGCACTACCATGCTCAGGTGCTCAGTACTTGTAACTAGTGATGAGTGGGCACTACCATGCTCATGTGCTCAGTACTGGTAACTAGTGATGAGCGGGCACTACCATGCTCAGGTGCTCAGTACTGGTAACTAGTGATGAGCGGGCACTACTGTGCTCAGTACTGGTAACTAGTGATGAGCGGGCACTACTGTGCTCAGTACTGGTAACTAGTGATGAGCGGGCACTACTGTGCTCAGTACTGGTAACTAGTGATGAGCGGGCACTACCATGCTCAGGTGCTCAGTACTGGTAACTAGTGATGAGCGGGCACTACCATGCTCAGGTGCTCAGTACTGGTAACTAGTGATGAGCGAGCACTACCATGCTCAGGTGCTCAGTACTGGTAACTAGTGATGAGCGGGCACTACTGTGCTCAGTACTGGTAACTAGTGATGAGCGGGCACTACCATGCTCAGGTGCTCTGCTTCATAACCAGCAGTCTGATGCTTGGATTGGTTCCGCTCGAGTTCCTGGCTATAATGGAAGTCGGTTGGAGAACACTAGCATTTTTTCCAGGAAGTCTTCCAGAAAAATGCTAGAGTTCTCCATTGACTTATATTTGTCCTCAGTATAGGTGAACTGCTTTGATGGAGTGTACATGTATGGCCTCTGAGCCCTGATAAATATTGGAAGGGGTGGCTGGACTCTGAGGTCTTGGGGCTCCTGCATAATGTGATGCTCTAAATATTTGTGGTGGGGAAAACCATTTGAGCACTACAGTGGCTGTGTCCTTATCCATAACCGAAGCCAGTAATGGACACTTAGTGGTTATCCAATTACTTTCGATCTGTAGAACAAAGTGGCAGAAACATTACAAAAAGATCTGTGGCTCCGTGATCTGAGCACAAATGTCTTGTCTCTTCAGTTTAGAAGTGGTCTCTTGCCCTCCAAGAATTTGACATTGGTGGTAACAAGTGAGGACCCTCCCACACCTTTCTGTAAAGGGAATCTGTCACCAGAGAGAAGAATGATCGAGGTAGAGACCCTGATTTCAGCGATGTCATTTACTGTGCTGCTTGATGTAGATCTGATTGATCACTAGAGGACTAGTAATGCTGCGATAATTTAGTCCAACCCCACCACTGGCAGCTGTGTACATTGTGCTTAGGCAGAAAGCTGCCAATCATTGGTGGGGGAGGAGTTATACAGAGCTCCGCATCTGGACAGCTAGTAAATCTGCAGCAGATAGTCAAAATTACAGCAAGCAGCACAGTAAGTGACACATCACTGGAATCAGGATCTCTTTCCCTACTTAATGATGCTCTCAGATTACGTAGAAAAAACCCGATGACAGATTCCCTTTAAGAATAAAGGCCATGGCTGATTAAAGCGATCCATTTAGTTCATGGACATAGTAAAGGTGGCAAATGATCCACAGCTCTGCAACATCTGTGGTTTTAGTTAGATGATATGCATCGCGTGGTTTTATTCACTAATTTATTTTTGTATTTTTTTTTTTTTCTCTTCAGGCACAAATATGGAACCCAAGCCATCAAGATTGCCCCGGAGGATAACGGTCCAGCCTTCCCCCTCTTCTCCCATAAGTGCTCGATTGCTGAGAAGTAGCAGATTAGGCGGCCATAACGAGACATATCATGTGAGAGACAGTTCACTAAGACGTGACTCTGACTTTCAGGTAAATACTCCAAAATCTATATTTTTTTTTTTTTTTTTTAATTATATTTTGAAGGTAATCTACTTACTACTGCAATTGGCTGTGTTGTCCAGGGTTAGAAAAAACATGGCTGACACTTTGCCAGAACAGCACCATCCCGGTCTACGGTTTTGTCTGGTATTGCAGCTTACCTGTGAAGTAAATGTTTAACCCCTTCAGCCCGCGGGCTTTTTGTGTTTTTCAGTTTTGTTTTTTTCCCTTTCTTCCGAGAGCCGTAACTTTCTTTTTTTTTTTTTGTGTCAATCTTGCTGTATGAGAACTTTTTTTTTTTTTTTTTTTTTTTTTTTTTTTTTTTGCAGGATGAGTTGTACTTTTAAATGAAACCATAGGTTTTACCATATAGTGTACTGGAAAACGGCAAAAAAATTTCAAAGTGCGGAAAAATTGCAAAAAGTGTGATCATAAAATAGTTTTTGGGATATTTTATTCAGTGTTCACTATATGGTATAACTGATCTATCTGTGATGCCTGAGGTCAGTGTGAGTTTGTAGAGACCAAACATGAATAGGTTTACTTGTATTTAAGGGGTTAAAAAAAATCACAAGCTTGTCCAAAAAATGGGGTGCATGTTTTGCGCAATTTTCCAAAACCCATAGCATTCTCATTTTTCACAATCTATGGCTCAGTGACGGCTTATTTTTTACGTCTCGAGCTGACTTTTTTTTTTTTTTAATTGTACCCTTTTTGCGCAGATGCTACGCTTTGATCGCCTGTTATTGCATTTTGCGCAAAATTTGCGGCAACCAAAAAACATAATTTTGGCGTTTGGAATTATTTTTGCCACTACGCCGTTTACTGATCAGATTAATTGATTTTATATTTTAATCGGGCATTTCTGAACGCGGCGATACCAAATGTGTATTTTTTTAACCCTTTAATTTTCAATGGGGTGATTTGAACTTTTTGTTTAATTTTTTAAAACTTTTTTTTTTTTTTTTTTAAACTAGTCCCCCTAGGGGGTTATAGTGCAGAGCGATCGGATTGCTGATCACTATCTGCAGATCACAGCTACAGAGCTGAGAACTGCAGATTTGGTGCTTTACTTTCAATGCCGGCTGTATTCTGGCATTGAGGAGGTGACTTATGTTAGCTACAAGCGTCATCACAGGACCCTGTGCTACCATGGCAACCACCAAAAGTCACGTGATCATGTCACATGACTTCCGATGGGGGCGGGGTAAGTCACTGTCATGGCGGCGCGGATATACATCTTGCTGCTAGATTTTGGCAGCGAGATGTAAGGGGTTAATGGCCGCGGATGGAAGCGATTCCACCCGCGACTAGCAGGCACACTTGTCAGCTGTTGAAAACAGCTGATATGTGCGCGGATCGCCTTGACCTGCCCACGGCAGGGGGCAGGGATTAACCTCACATGCTCCATGACGTACCCAGTACGTCATGGGTCATTAAGGGGTTAAATACCAAATATGACCTGCAGATGGCTGTAGTGCCATGTATTTCCAACTCTGGACAACTCTTTTAAAGAGAACCTGTCATCAGTGTTTTTGCCCTATAAAGCACCCGTGGGCTCTTATATACAGTATTCTAACATGTTGTATATAAGAGCCCAGGCTGCTGAGTAACATAAAAATCACTTTATAATACTCACCTAAAGTGCGGTGCACAACAGTCAGATGGGTGGTGCCGTTCTCCGGGACCGGCGCCTCCCCTTTCGGCCATCTTGGTCTTCCTTATTCTGAAGCCGCGGTGCATGAGGTGTCTGTCATACACACATGCCGGCACTGAGGTCCTGCGCAGACGCACTTCAATACTTTGATCTGCCCTGAGTAGGACCTCAATGCCGGCGCCTGTGTATGACATGACTCGCTTCGGAATAAGGAAGACTAAGATGGCCAAAAGGGAGGTGCCGATCCTGGAGAACTGCGCCACCCATCCGACCGTTGTGCACTGGAATGACCGGTTTAGGTGAGCATTATAAAGTTTGTTTCATAGCCAGCGGCCTGAGCGCTTCTATACAGTATGTTGGCCGCAACTTATAGGGCAAAAAAACTGGTGACAGGTTCCCTTTAAGGTGGCCGAACTGGCTAATTTCGGTGGCACATCTAATGTGGAGGACTTGTATGGGCTCCTATTTTAGAACGCTACCTCCGTGAGCCCTTGTGGCTTTCTACAATGAATAGTGCTCATGCTTAAAGGGATTGGCTCGAGAGATTATTCCTTTCAAATATTGGCTGCAGCAGCCATCGAATGATTGCCCCAATTCCTGTTCCCTGCAAACGGCCATATAACATGGGAAGGCTGCGGTCAGCCAGGCGTTTCTCCTAGCGGCGGTATGCGGTGATACATGGCGGCCATAATAGAAGCTTCTTGTACAGAGTGACAATCTGTCCCGGCTCTTGGAGGGGGAGTCTCGAGCTGGGCCCCTCTTGCCGAGGTGGTAGCACTCCGCTAGTCTCCTGACTGGACGCAGTGCTGAAAGTGTATACATCTTGGCGTGTAGACATTGTTCGTTGCTCTAGTCGTCTTGTTGACTTGTGATGCCCGGAGGCCAGAATACACACAGGATTGGTTTCTCTCATTCTGTTCTTGGAAACAACAGGTCAGGTAATTGAAACTGCAACTCCCTCAAGTCTTCGGTAACGCAGCCCTAAGTTTTATGGCTCTCCACGGGATGAATTGGTCTCTCCATCAGTGTGGAATGTGTAAAAATAAACCCCGAGCGCTGTACTGAAAGATACCAATTCATGTCATATAGTCACTATCCGGGCCGGCGCCATGTCTTCTGTGCAACACAGGTAAGTTCTGTCTCATATTTAATTCCACTTTTACCAGAATTATTTACCTTTATTTCTTTGTCGCTCCATTGGGAGACCCAGACAATTGGGTGTATAGCTATGCCTCCGGAGGCCACACAAAGTATTACACTTAAAAGTGTAAAGCCCCTCCCCTTCTGCCTATACACCCCCCGTGCTCCCACGGGCTCCTCAGTTTTCATGCTTTGTGCGAAGGAGGCAGACATCCACGCATAGCTCCACAGCTTAGTCAGCAGCAGCTGCTGACTATGTCGGATGGAAGAAAAGAGGGCCCATAACAGGGCCCCCAGCATGCTCCCTTCTCACCCCACTCTTGTCGGCGGTGTTGTTAAGGTTGAGGTACCCATTGCGGGTACGGAGGCTGGAGCCCACATGCTGTTTTCCTTCCCCATCCCCTTAGGGCTCTGGGTGAAGTGGGATCCTAATCGGTCTCCAGGCACAGGGGACCGTGCTCCATCCACAGCTCCTGGGGACTCTGCTGGATAAGGAGCCGAGTATCGTCAGGGACAAGGCCCTGCTACTTTGAGGTACTCTGTGTCCCCGTAGGGACAGCGCACAGAAACACTCCAGCTTTGCTGGGTGTGTTAGTGCGCCGGGGACCGCAGCGCTGACCGCGCTTGTGCCATCACACACTGCAGCGTGGCTGGGTGTGTTAGTGTTACTGGGGACTACCGCGCTGACCGCGCGCTGCCATTTCACACTGCAGCGCGACTGGGAATGTTAGTACGCCGGGGACTACCGCGCCGACCGCGCTCATACGCCGGCCGCGCTTATAACTTTAGTCCCCGGCTTTTGCGGCCTAGTCTCACTTTTTTCCTGCCCCCAGGCCTGCCAGTCAGGGGAAGGGCGGGACGCTGTACAGGACGTCAGCACTGGGGCTGGAACATGCTTTGCATACTCCACCCCCCTCACTGTGCACAGTGGGGCACCAGATTCCCGCACTTTCTAGGGCACGCCCACGGCCCCCTCCTCTCCTCAGGACGCCGGCAGCCATTCCTGTCAGCTCTTCTGACGCTGGAGAGGGGAGACAAGCTCAGGGAGACCCAGGCAGGGATTCTGGTGACCACACAACCGCTTTGAGCGGGCGGTAAGCAGCACCTGAGGTGCTGGCCCCACTAGTGCAGAAGTGTACTTATAGATTATATGATTATAGGCTATACTTTACACTGTATGGTGCACGGTTGATTTTTGGCTATATACCCTCCTGGATTGCTCAGAGGAGACAACAGCATGTCGTCCACAAGAAGCAAGGGTGCCAAAGCACAGGCTTACTATGCTGCCTGTGCAGCATGTACGGCTATACTGCCGGCAGGTTCCACTGACCCTCATTGTGTGCAATGCTCGGCCCCTGTGGCACTTACTCAGCCGGAGCCTCTGCTAAGGGTGGCCCAGGAGGAACCACCTGCTAACACTGTCCAGGTGACAGGGACAGAGTTTGCAGTTTTTACTGAAAGACTTTCTGAGACTATGGCTAAGATATTAGAAGCCTTGCAGTCCAGGCCGGCATCTCAAGCCAGGGGCACTGTGGAATCATTGCCCCCCTGGTCCCCCTCATTCGGAACAACAATCTTCTTCCGGGGTGTCTCATAGATCCCAGGGTGAGGTCTCTGACACGCACCGCAGCCCCAGACCGCCTAAGCGAGCTCTCTGGGAATTTCCCTCGACATCATGACATTGTTCAGGGTCTCAGCGGGAGGACTCTCTGTATGATGAAGCGGAGGTAGCTGATCAGGATTCTGATCCTGAGGCCGCTCTCAACCTTGATACGCCTGATGGGGACGCCATAGTGAATGATCTTATCGCGTCCATCAATCAAATGTTGGATATTTCTCCTTCAGCTCCTCCAGTAGAGGAGTCAGCTTCTCAGGAGAAATTCCGTTTCAGGTTTCCCAAGCGTACGAGTATGTTTCTGGACCACTCTGACTTCAGAGAGGCAGTCCAGAAACACCGAGCTTGTCCAGATAAGCGTTTTTCCAAGCGCCTTAAGGATACACGTTATCCCTCCCCCCCCCCCCCCCCCCCCCCCCTGACGTGGTCAAGGGCTGGACTCAGTGTCCCAAGGTGGATCCTCCAATCTCCAGACTGGCGGCTAGATCCATAGTTGCAGTTGAAGATGGGGCTTCACTCAAGGATGCCACTGACAGACAGATGGAGCTCTGGTTGAAATCCATCTATGAAGCTATCGGCGCGTCTTTTGCTCCAGCATTCGCAGCCGTATGGGCACTCCAAGCTATCTCTGCGGGTCAAGCGCAAATTGACGCACTCACAGGTACGTCTGCGCCGCAGGTGGCGTCCATAACCTCTCAAACGTCGGCATTTGCGTCCTACGCTATTAATGCTGTCCTGGACTCTGCGAGCTGTACGGCGGTAGCATCCGCCAATTCGGTGGCAATACGCAGGGCCTTGTGGCTACGGGAATGGAAGGCAGATTCTGCTTCCAAAAAGTGCTTAACCAGTTTGCCATTTTCTGGCGACCGTTTGTTTGGTGAGAGATTGGATGAAATCATCAAACAATCCAAGGGAAAGGAAACATCCTTACCCCAGGCCAAACCAAACACATCCCAACAGAGGAGGGGACAGTCGAGGTTTCGGTCCTTTCGGGGTGCGGGCAGGTCCCAATTCTCCTCATCCAAAAGGCCCCAGAAGGATCAGAGGAACTCCGATTCATGGCGGTCTAAGTCACGCCCTAAAAAGACCGCCGGAGGTGCCGCTACCAAGGCGGCTTCCTCATGACTTACGGCCTCCTCACACCGCATCCTCGGTCGGTGGCAGGCTCTCCCGCTTTTGCGACACCTGGCTGCCACAGGTAAAAGACCGTTGGGTGAGAGACATTTTGTCTCACGGTTACAGGATAGAGTTCAGCTCTCGTCCTCCGACTCGATTCTTCAGAACATCTCCGCCTCCCGAGCGAGCCGATGCTCTTCTGCAGGCGGTGGGCACTCTGAAGGCAGAAGGAGTGGTGGTCCCGGTTCCTCATCAGCAACAGGGTCACTGTTTTTACTCCAACCTGTTTGTGGTTCCAAAGAAGGACGGATCTTTCCGTCCTGTTCTGGACCTAAAACTGCTCAACAAACACGTAAAGACCAGGCGGTTTCGGATGGAATCCCTCCGCTCCGTCATCGCCTCAATGTCCCAAGGAGATTTCCTAGCATCGATCGATATCAAAGATGCTTATCTCCACGTACCGATTGCTCCAGAGCATCAGCGCTTCCTGCGCTTCGCCATGGGAGACTAACACCTTCAGTTCGCGGCACTGCCGTTCGGCCTGGCGACAGCCCCAAGGGTTTTCACCAAGGTCATGGCTACAGTAGTTGCGGTCCTCCACTCTCAGGGTCACTCGGTGATACCTTACTTAGACGATCTGCTGGTCAAGGCACCCTCTCCAGAGGCATGCCAACACAGCCTCAACGTTACTCTGGAGACTCTCCAGAGTTTCGGGTGGATCATCAATTTTCCAAAGTCAAATCTGACACCGGTCCAATCGCTGACATATCTTGGCATGGAGTTTCATACTCTCTCAGCGATAGTGAAACTTCCGCTGAACAAACAGCGGTCACTGCAGACAGGGTTGCAATCTCTCCTTCAAGGTCAGTCACACCCCTTGAGGCGCCTCATGCACTTCCTGGGGAAGATGGTGGCAGCAATGGAGGCAGTCCCTTTCGCGCAGTTTCACCTGCGTCCTCTTCAATGGGACATCCTACGAAAATGGGACAGGAAGCCGACGTCCCTAGACAGGAACGTCTCTCTCTCTCTCTCTCAGGCAACCAAAGCTTCCCTTCGGTGGTGGCTTCTTCCCACTTCATTATCGAAGGGGAAATCCTTCCTACCACCATTCTGGGCGGTGGTCACGACGGACGCGAGTCTGTCAGGGTGGGGAGCAGTCTTCCTCCACCACAGGGCTCAGGTTACGTGGACTCAGCAAGAGTCCTCACTTCAGATCAATGTTCTGGAGATCAGGGCAGTGTATCTTGCCCTAAAAGCGTTCCAGCAGTGGCTGGAAGGCAAGCAGATCCGAATTCAGTCGGACAACTCCACAGCGGTGGCTTACATCAACCACCAAGGGGGAACACGCAGTCGGCAAGCCTTCCAGGAAGTCCGGCGGATTTTGATGTGGGTGGAAACCACGGCCTCCACAATCTCCGCAGTTCACATCCCGGGCGTGGAAAACTGGGAAGCAGACTTTCTCAGTCGCCAGGGCATGGACGCAGGGGAATGGTCCCTTCACCCGGATGTGTTTCAGGAGATCTGTTGCCGCTGGGGGATGCCGGACGTCGACCTAATGGCGTCCCGGCACAACAACAAGGTCACGGCATTCATGGCACGATCTCACGATCAGAGCTCTGGCGGCAGACGCCTTAGTTCAGGATTGGTCGCAGTTTCAACTCCCTTATGTGTTTCCTCCTCTGGCACTGTTGCCCAGAGTGTTACGCAAGATCAGGGCCGACTGCCGCCGCGCCATCCTCGTCGCTCCAGACTGGCCGAGGAGGTCGTGGTACCCGGATCTGTGGCATCTCACGGTCGGCCAACCGTGGGCACTACCAGACCGACCAGACTTGCTGTCTCAAGGGCCGTTTTTCCATCTGAATTCAGCGGCCCTCAACCTGACTGTGTGGCCATTGAGTCCTGGATCTTAGCGTCTTCAGGATTATCTCGAGGTCATTGCCACTATGAGACAGGCTAGGAAACCAACGTCCGCCAAGATCTACCACAGGACGTAGAAAATATTCCTGTCGTGGTGCTCTGCTCAGGGTTTTTCTCCCTGGCCATTTGCCTTGCCCACTTTTTTGTCCTTTCTTCAATCCGGATTGGAAAAGGGTTTGTCGCTCGGCTCCCTTAAGGGACAAGTCTCTGCGCTCTGTGTTTTTTCAGAAGCGCCTGGCCAGACTTCCACAGGTACGCACATTCCTGCAAGGGGTTTGTCACATCGTCCCTCCTTACAAGCGTCCGTTGGAACCCTGGGATCTGAACAGGGTGCTGATGGTTCTTCAGAAACCACCGTTCGAGCCAATGAGGGATATTTCTCTCGCACGCCTTTTGCAGAAAGTGGTTTTCCTAGTAGCAGTCACTTCACTTCGGAGAGTGTCTGAGCTAGCAGCGTTGTCTTGCAAAGCTCCTTTCCTGGTGTTTCACCAGGACAAGGTGGTTCTGCGTCCGGTTCCGGAATTCCTCCCTAAGGTGGTATCCCCCTTTCACCTCAATCAGGATATCTCCTTACCTTCTTTTTGCCCTCATCCAGTTCACCAGTGTGAAAAGGATTTGCACTTGTTAGATCTGGTGAGAGCACTCAGATTCTACATTTCTTGTACGGCGCCCCTGCGCCGCTCGGATGCACTCTTTGTCCTTGTCGCTGGCCAGCGTAAAGGGACACAAGCTTCCAAATCAACCCTGGCTCGGTGGATCAAGGAACCAATTCTCGAAGCTTATCGTTCCTCGGGGCTTACGGTTCCCTCAGGGCTGAAGGCCCATTCTACCAGGGCCGTGGGAGCGTCCTGGGCCTTGCGACACCAGGCTACAGCTCAGCAGGTGTGTCAGGCAGCTACCTGGTTGAGCCTGCACACTTTCACGAAACACTATCAGGTGCATACCTATGCTTCGGCAGATGCCAGCCTAGGTAGGCAAGTCCTTCAGGCGGCGGTTGCCCACCTGTAGGACTGAGCCGTTACGGCTCTATTATGAGGTATTATTTACCCACCCAGGGACTGCTTTTGGACGTCCCAATTGTCTGGGTCTCCCAATGGAGCAACAAAGAAGGGAATTTTGTTTACTTACCGTAAATTCCTTTTCTTCTAGCTCCAATTGGGAGACCCAGCTCCCGCCCCTGTTTTTTTGTGTACACATGTTGTTCATGTTGAATGGTTTCAGTTCTCCGATATTCCTTCGGATTGAATTTACTTTAAACCAGTTTATAATTTTTTTTTCCTCCTTCTTGCTTTTGCACCAAAACTGAGGAGCCCGTGGGAGCACGGGGGGTGTATAGGCAGAAGGGGAGGGGCTTTACACTTTTAGTGTAATACTTTGTGTGGCCTCCGGAGGCATAGCTATACACCCAATTGTCTGGGTCTCCCAATTGGAGCTAGAAGAAAAGGAATTTACGGTAAGTAAACAAAATTCCCTTCTTTTTTGAGGGGTAATAAAGGGAACCTGTCATCAGATTTGTCATCTATAAGCTGCGGCCACCACCAGTGAGCTGCTATATACAGCATTCTAGAATACTGTATATAAGAGCCCAGGCCAATCTGTATGACATAAAAAAAAAAGACCACTATACTCGCCTAGGGGGCAGTCGAGCCCAAAGGGCATGACTGATCTCAGTCCAGCGCCTCCTCTATTCTGTGCAGCTGTTGTCCTCCTTCCTAGTCCCATGCGGATGACTTGTCCTAAATCATCCACACAGTCCACCATTGCGCTCTTGCGCATGCACACTTCGGTCAAAGTATTGTAGTGCGCATGCGCAGGCAGTCTCGTTCTTGGTGCAGTTGACTACCACAAGAGATGTCTGACACCTTCCCTTCCGTAGGGAACGCTGGAGCATTTTAGCAGAGCCAATTGCTCCTATGTATGGAGAAGTCGGGGGACAGAGCTGCAGACACCGGTCTATTATATATGGGGGTCAAATCTTTGTATTAAACAAGCAATGATGAGAGAACCTGGCATGTAGTTCTGCTTTCAGCTCAGCAATGGATCTGTACAAGAACCAACTGCACATGGGTGAGGAAATGGGACAAAATCTTGCGAGTGTGGTAGAAAAAGTTAAAAACTCTTATAAATTACATACACCAGGTATCTGCTTTGGCAGAAAGTGATGGCAAAAATTTTCACTTGGACCCTATTTCCCCCCCCCCCCCCTTCCCCCTCTACGTTTTGCCAATGCTGATATCTGTATATGTGTGTATGTAATTTTAAAACAAATATTTTGAATAAGATGCAGGTTTTTAACTTTTTTTTTTTTTTTTTTTTTTATTACCAAGCTTGCTGGATTTCTTCCTATTATGTTTAAAGTTGGGGGGTGTATTTTATGTCCCCGTGCGGAAAAGTGAACTTGCAAAGTTGTCGGCCACTTGTGTGTGGTTACTAGTGTAATCCCTACAACTGAAATAAATAAAAAAAAAAAAAAACATTAAAGTGAACCTGTCAAATGCAGTATGCACCCAGAACCACGAGCAGTTTTGGGTGTACATTGCTAATCCCTGACTAACCGTCCCTGTATACACTAGCATAGATAAAGAGATTTTTAAAAATTATTTCTAAAGATACTTTGATATGCTAATGAGACAGGGACTAGTCATAAAGGCGTTAGTTCCTGTGCTCATTCTGCCCTCTTGGCATTCCCACGGGTGCATGCTATTCAATGCTCAGCACAATCAGCAGTGACCTATGTCAGGTGTCACCACTTAGAACGCTGGGCATAGGGTCACTACGCATGATCAGAAGTCCCCGACACTTCCGGTCAAAATATTTCTAAAGATCTTTTATCATATGCTAATGAGCGCAGCTACTCGTAGCAAGGGTGTTAGTTCCCCCAACTAATCCACCCTCTTGGCACACCCCTATGACCGTGCTAACATGCTACTCAATGCAGCATCACTAATGGTGATGTGCATACCTGTGTCCGCTGTTCAGATGTCTCCGACACTTCTGGTCATGCGCCCTAGACCTTTCTGAAGCTGGGACACTTACACCTGGCTTCATTGTGCGCATGACCGGAAGTGCCCGGCATTTTGATAATCTGCACTGACCCCAAGACTATGTTCTGAAGCGATGACAACTGATGCAGGTACAAGCAACACTGCTGACGATGCTGAACAATGGGCATTGAGTAGGGGTGTGACAACATGCTAAGAGAGCGGACTAGTCGGGGAACTAAAACACTTGTGACTAGCCCCTGCACTCATTAGCATATCATAAAGTATCTTTAGAATTTTCTTTTTATTTTTATAAAAGATCCTTGTACTATTGAATGCAGGGATTTTAGCAATATGCACCCAGAACTGCTCATGGTTTTGGGTGCTTATTGCACCTAACAGGTTCCCTTTTTTTTTTTTTTTTTTTTTTTTAACCACATTGGCGTCCAGGGAGGCAAGTTTTATTTTTTACAAACTGTATATAACATGACGTTATCATAAAATCTGACCAAATAGTTGCATACTTGGCTTCTAAGCCTGCGTGTAGGCACACGAGCTGAGCGCTGCGCATGTCACTCCTCTGATAAGCGTTTCTTTCTGTCACTTCTGCAGATGGCTGCAATGGCGTGCTATGAATGGTCTTATAAATTAAGTTGGCTTTATTTATTTATTTATTTTTTTTAATTTTTGGGCTCTAAACAAGATCTTTCCACCTCCTTCCCTGCTGATCCTTTCCTTCCCTTTCCTTTCCTGCTGATCCTTTCCTTTCCTGCTGATCCTTTCCTTCCCTTTCCTTCCCTGCTGATCCTTTCCTTTCCTGCTGATCCTTTCCTTCCCTTTCCTTTCCTGCTGATCCTTTCCTTTCCTGCTGATCCTTTCCTTCCCTTTCCTTTCCTGCTGATCCTTTCCTTTCCTGCTGATCCTTTCCTTCCCTTTCCTTTCCTGCTGATCCTTTCCTTTCCTGCTGATCCTTTCCTTCCCTTTCCTTTCCTGCTGATCCTTTCCTTTCCTGCTGATCCTTTCCTTTCCTGCTGATCCTTTCCTTTCCTGCTGATCCTTTCCTTTCCTGCTGATCCTTTCCTTTCCTGCTGATCCTTTCCTTCCCTGCTGATCCTTTCCTTCCCTTTCCTTTCCTGCTGATCCTTTCCTTTCCTGCTGATCCTTTCCTTCCCTTTCCTTTCCTGCTGATCCTTTCCTTTCCTGGTGATCCTTTCCTTCCCTTTCCTTTCCTGCTGATCCTTTCCTTTCCTGCTGATCCTTTCCTTTCCTGCTGATCCTTTCCTTTCCTGCTGATCCTTTCCTTTCCTGCTGATCCTTTCCTTTCCTGCTGATCCTTTCCTTTCCTGCTGATCCTTTCCTTTCCTGCTGATCCTTTCCTTTCCTGCTGATCCTTTCCTTTCCTGCTGATCCTTTCCTTTCCTGCTGATCCTTTCCTTTCCTGCTGATCCTTTCCTTTCCTGCTGATCCTTTCCTTCCCTGCTGATCCTTTCCTTTCCTGCTGATCCTTTCCTTTCCTGCTGATCCTTTCCTTCCCTTTCCTTTCCTGCTGATCCTTTCCTTTCCTGCTGATCCTTTCCTTCCCTTTCCTTTCCTGCTGATCCTTTCCTTTCCTGCTGATCCTTTCCTTCCCTAAAGAGTGAAGGTGGCCGGTATTCCTCAGATGTGACCATTATTTTTCTTTATCCTCAGGCTTCCAGCCCGTTGCGGTCTTCAGGCAGAGACTGGACTTTTAGAGAGAGGGATAACCTCGAGCCTTCCTGGAAGACCCCTTCTCCCACTTACCAGCGCTGCTCAGGAACATATGACCTCCCTATATCTGGTAGCTACTTGGCAAACAGGAGCAGAATTGTAAGTGGCTCTAACTAAACTAAACCTTCATTTTTATTTTTTTCTTCTCCAGCGTTGACACCATGGCTTTCTGTAATGTCGGGTTTCATGTTGCCAGGCTTCTTGGGCAGCATGAAATGGATTAGTTCCCTTTTTAATAAAATAAAACTCTTGCTAATTTGCTGTTAATACTGGACTGTAGTTATTAACATAGGTCAGAGGACAAATTATTGGAATTTGGTATCTACACCATACACACGTCATGTGCTCCTGTACCGGGCCTTTGCAGAGTTTGTGGTCCGCACTGGTATCTTCTTGTATGATGTCATAATCCATGATGTCACAATGGTTGTGTGGCTGTACATTCATCTTAACTGACTAAAATGTAGATATTCATAAAGGAGCAAATTGTCACCTATTTCTCATTCAGTCCACAGCGTCCACATCCTCTCAGCCGTCCTGGTACGATCCATTGGAGAGGTCTCCGAGCACTTACTCAGGATTGCATAGTCAGCAGCAAGACTGGGATTCGAAGAGACCAAAGTTGTCTTATTCTGGACGTACTCCTCTGTCTGGTGTAAGGAGTACCAGTTCAAGCTACGCTCCTACTCCAGGTATTACAACGACATTTGCTGACTTCACCTACACCATAGCTGCTGTGACCTCCACAAAAAGTGGCATCCTCCAATTTCTCCTGGTTTATGCATGTTCTGCTGAGCACCATGTGTGACGTCCACAGCATCGGTGCTGAGAGCCCTACGGCTGTCCACAGCATCGGTGCTGGGAGCCCTACGGCTGTCCACAGCATCGGTGCTGGGAGCCCTACGGCTGTCCACAGCATCGGTGCTGGGAGCCCTACGGCTGTCCACAGCATCGGTGCTGGGAGCCCTACGGCTGCCCACAGCATCGGTGCGACAAGGAGTTTGATGGAGCAGTCATCCAGTATGTGTAATGCCATTGCATGCAATGGCCGTGCTGGTGAGGAGGAACAGGGGTCCTAAGTCATCTGTATTAGTAAAGAATGGGGCCCCTGCAATCTAAATGCAGAAGTGATAAATGTTAGTTCATGTAAACCACCTCCACCTATAACATAATACGCACATTGGCATGTATGCAGATGACGGTGCAGCTTAAAGGGAGCCAGACGGATGAAGTTACCCCTGGTATTGGGAGTGCTTTATCTGCCTCCTTGTGTTTAATGATCCTTTAATGGTAAATGTGGTGAGAACTTTGACATTAAATCATCCCGGCTTCCCTCCCTACCTGCAAAAGGCAACTAGTTTAGACCACTGTCAATCATTCCTACTGCATGATGGGATCAGGCCCCATATCGGCGTTACTGACATCCGAGAATGTGCAGGGAGGCAGAGGAGGACTTCTATTCCTCCCTGAAGCAAAAAAAAGCCTAATTAGGAGTCTAAGGCACTCCTAATTCCTCCCAGGTATCCTGTCAAGACATCTTTGCTAATCAAACTAGTGGCCATATAAGGCATACAACAGCAATAATATTGATACTGGTCTTAATTGAAATACTAGGTCCCAAGAATCAAAGTATTTTAGGAGTTATACCTTTTTATAGGCTAACCAGCAAAATGTTAATTTTCAAGCTTTCAGAGCATCAAGGTTCCTTCAGGTAAAATTAAAAATGCATTACACTGGTCTTAGTCCAGTGTGCCAGCACCGTGAAATCGAGCTTTGATGCTGGACGTGCTCTGGGGGTGTCTGTGCACTTAAATCTAACACTTCCTCAAGCACTTCCAGGCTGATTTGCCTGAGGCTTTATTGGGACTGTCAGCACAGAATGACTGTTCAAAACCAATACATGCACTTGTTTTCCATCTAATGGCTTCTGTGAAGCCAGAGCTGACAATCCAAAGAGTAGGGGGTGGAGATTGTGGGAAGGTGTACATAAATTGGCCCCGCCATGATCCATGCACGCCATACTGGGGTTTGAACAGTCTTTCTATACTGACAGTTCCCTTTTTTTTTTTTTTTTTTTTTTTTTTTTTTTTTTAGCCTGGGAGTGTTGATCTAGTGAAGTGCGCCAACACCCCCAATGCACTTTAAGGTTATTCGCACATATTTTATCTTTTTTATATATATATTATATATTATTATATTTATATTATATTATATTATGGCACATAAATTGCAGTGCACTCAGCAAGTTTTTTCCTCCTGTGAATTTTGGAGATTTTACAATGTTTAATAAGCATCAACCTTAACAGTTTAATTATTTTCAGACCCGTCGAGCCGGTATGGGCGCTTTCCTAGGACTTCTTCTGTGATGCTTCATTCTGATCCCACAAGTGAGCGTGAGAGAGACAGGAGGACGGACACCTCTGCGAATGGACTGATGGATTATGGACACAGAAGCAGCGATTCCACACCCTCATGTAAGTGCTGTCGTTATTGCGGGTCAAGGAGTTGTCTTTGCATAGACCTTCGTGCATCTTAAGTTTTAAAACTGATTATACCATTAAAACATGAAATTTCCATTACTCAAGCCAGGTCTACAGTGCCAGCAAGTGGTGATAGGAAAGTGGTTCACTTTGGAATTCCAACTATCTGGCTGGAAAAAGATGCAAGAGGCCTTCACATTAGATATAACTGCAGTTGTGTTAATAGATCCCATCTATATTGTTAGCATTTTGTTTCTTGGAGTGTATAAACTACAGCAAACGTGCCACATGTGAACATGAAATCTTGAAATCTTCTTCTATTCCGTGCTGGATCAAGCTCAGAAATTGAGAACACATTAGGCTAGTTTCACACTTGCGTTGAACGGCATCCGTTGCATTGCGTTGTAACGGATGCGTTGCATATAATGGCGCAACGGATCGTACAAAGCAATAAAAAGCTTCTCCCCCCCCCCCCCCTCTCTTTACTGGTTTACCGGCAGCAGACTATTGTGAACGATCAGCTGATCACCCAGCGGCCGGGCGCTCGGCTGAGCGCTCTCACATGCCGGTGGCCGGCCGCTCGGCTGAACGTTCGGCCACCGAGAGACAAAATAAAGTTTCTGATTTTATAACAAAAAGAGCATGTGCAGTGAAAAATAGAGTATTCCGCTGCTCAAAAAAACGTTACATGCTGCGTTCTTTCCGGCGAACGCAACGCAGCGTCGGCCAGCGGAAGCAACGCAGGTTCTCTTGGCACACAATCCGTCATCCATACAAGTCTATGGGAAACGGCGGAATCCGTTAACGGATTCCGCTGTTTTCCAAAAGGGCGGATTGTGACGGAAGGAAATTAATGCAAGTGTGAAAGTACCCTTAAAATAAGCAACTTTGTAATATATCTTTTCAGAGAAATCTGCTTCTTTCACTTTGTCTTGATTGAATACAGATTTTACTCATTCAATTTTATTTTCATTTTTCCTCTATTACTGAGATGGGAGAGAACAGTTGGTGTATTTAAAATTCTATGGAAGAGGAAAGAGCAAGCGACACATTCTGATGCAAGGTCTCCTGAAATGACAGTTGGTGCTTTTTTAAAGTTCTATGGAACTTTAAAGGGAACCTGTCACCACTTTTTCGGCCTATAAACTGCGGCCACCACCACCAGGCTCTTGTATATACAGCATTCTAACATGCTGTATATAAGAGCCCAGGCCGCTGTGACTACATAAACACTATAATACTTGCCCAACGGTCACACTGTTGGCCATATGGGCCATATGGGCGTCTCGTTGTCTGGTGCCGGAGCTTCCTCTTACGGCCATCTTCGTCCTTCTGACTCCTGTGTGCATGACTTGTCCTACGTCATACACACTTGCCGGTCCTGCGCAGGCGCACTACAATACTTTGATCTGCCCTGCTCAGGACCTGAATGTCTGCAAGTGTGTGACGTCGGACCCGTCATACACTGCGGCTAGAGAAGGAAAACAAAGATGGCCAAAAGAGGTGGCACCGGACAACAGACTCCCATATGGCCAACCGTGCGACCGTTGGGTAAGTATTATGTAGTGTTCTCAAAGCGGCCTGGGCTCTTATATACAGCATGTTAGAATATAAGAGCCTGGTGGTGGTGGCTGCAGCTTATATGCCAAAAAGTGGTGACAGGTTCCCTTTAATCCTGCTGTTCTGTTAAAAAAAAAAAAAAAAAAAAATTATGCAGTTCTGAATCTTGTGGTTAATTGACAGGGTTAAAGGTCACTTCCTATCTCAGTATTAGGTAAATCTATTCTCACCAAAGATGGATAGATTATAATTATTTTTTTATTTTTTTTATTTTTAAAATCAGTCTAGGTGAAAGCTGATTTTCTTTGATATGCTATAGTACTTATTTTCAAGTGTACGATTTATGAACTTAAAAATGGTAAACGCTGTTTTAATTTTTAGTTTTTCTTCGCCTGGCACTTATGAAATTCCTAAGAAAAAAAAGCCTCTAGGCACAATTTTGGCTTATGGACTAGTTTTTATATCCAGTGTGAGGGGGAGATGTGCGGCTTTTGTTCTCTTCCCACTCTCCCCTTTGTGACTACAACTCTGTACTAAAATATAGGTGACCCTGGATTGGTATGGGGCCATTTGTCTCAGGGTAATGTGTGGGGTTTTTTTTTTTTTGTTTTTTTTTCCCAATAACTTTTATTATTTCACTAAATTTTATATTGCTTATATTAGAATATATTATGTAATTTTTTTATATAACTTTTATATTTATTTTTATTATATTTTTGATGGCTCGGATCTGATTTTATGCCCTTTTTCTTTCCCCTCAATGTAGATCTTCAGGACAGAGTTTCTTCATATGCACAAGGCGCAAGACCAAAAGAGAATTCACTAAGCACAATTCGACTTAACACACCTATCAACCGCCAGTTGCCTTCTCAGAGTTCCTCGCTGCTCAGAGATTCCAGCAGAAGTTCCAGACCCATCACATCTCGAGACCTGCGTTCCCCACCAAGAGACAGTTCACTGGACTTCCGCCATACTTCTAGTAGAAATGAAGGGACTTCAAGGACTACATCAGGAAGAGTCTCCCCCACTCCTCCAAGGTCCAGTAGTGAGCAGAGCACGGATAGTGAAGGCAGACGTACAACAAGGCACTTGCTTTCCCGCCTTGCCTCTAGTATGTCTTCCACCTTCTTTAGGCGATCTAGCCAAGATTCTCTAAGCGGAAGGTCAACTGAAGCAGAAGAAGCACAAACCAGTTTACAAAACGCTTCTCCTCCTCAGCCAGTAGCTCCCACACCTGCCAATACATCAGAAACTAGGCCTTCAGACCAAACTCAGGGATTTGCATTTCTCAGACGCCGGCGATTGGGCTTGTCATCAATGTCTCAGATTCAAAGTTCTGATTCCGATGCTGAAAGTTATCGATCAGAAGATTCCGAGAGCAGGACATCAGGGTCATGGCTGCCTTCTTCCTTGAGGAATAGGTGCACACCTCTGTTCTCCAGGAGAAGACGGGAAGGAAGAGAAGAACCGTTCAGAGCTTCGTCTACCTCTGATTCTAGCAGTAGCAGAAGACACAACCTATTCAGGAGAGCCTCTCAAGACTCTTCATTAGATGAAGTACACCCCATCCAAGGAGCAGGTGCAACAGCTAGCATCTCTTCACCGCTGTCATCGAACTCTCTGGGGGGCTCGGCACAGGCTGCATCTCTAGCAGAAACCCTTTTCAGTAGGAGAAATTCGGGAATATCAGGCATGCTTCCTAACTCCTTTTTACATTTCTCAGTGCCAGCTGCACTTGGGAACTCCTTATCCGACAATGTCATGATAACCGTAGACATTGTTCCCTCAGGTAGGACAAATGATGGACAAGAGAGCGAAAAATCTGAAAACTCAAGGGATCCAGAGAAGCTTAAGAAAATTCAAGAAAGGCAAGTGCTAAGTATAATGCATCCATAACCTAAGACAAAGCAGATCTCGGGGGTCCTTCTTCCGATCCTGGAACAGTGGCGGATGCTGGGCTTAGATGTATAGTTTATTTTGTAAAAGGGACATGGCCTAGTGCAGCTCAACAGATTGAATATAATTTCGAAGTTTGTAAATTAAGGTACTCCCAGTTAATACCAGTCTTCACTAATATTCCCTCTGTACATAGGTTATATAATTATGTACATAGAATTTATGTTTTTACCTTTTTTAATATCTCCTTCTATGCTGCTCTAAGGTTGGGTTTACATAGGGGACCTAACAGTCTGTATTTCTGCTCCAATGATGGAGCTGGCTGTCTTCTTCCCAGTCACAGGACCTAAAGGTTCTTCAATCACCACTTGAGCAGAATGGTGGAGCAAGGATCCGTCACTCCCCCTCTCCACTATTTTGCTCAATTGTGTCCCGAGGTCATGGTTGAAGTTGAGACGTACTATATTTTTTTGACTAAGACTCCCCTTACCAGAAGAAGATACACCACACCCTAGGTTTAGACTGTAGAAAATTGGGGGGGGGGGGGGGGTAAACTTTCCTGGTGGTGTAAAGTAGAGGGTCATTGTACTAGGGTTGAATAAGGGGACAATAAAGCTATTGTTGGTATCTTTGCAGTCTGTACTATATGCATGCAGCTCAGCTACATGCATATACACAGACACAAATACAACTTTACTACATGCGCATATACATTAACACCTCTTGTAGTTTCTGACCAGGAGCTGAATGGAGGCTGAAGGACCTTTCACATTTATCACATGACCTGAAAGGTCCTTCAGGCTGGTGCAGCCTACATTTAGTTCCCGTTGGCTTCGTCTCCTGCTCTGCACCGTCGCATAGATCAGTGCAGGAGGCGATAGGGCGGCTGTCATCGGGGAGGGTGCCGTAACTGCGTTCTCAATCACAGGAAGCTGTTGTTGGGCTGTAAGACACATACTTTTTAGTAGGCATTTTCCTTGTTAAAAATGCATGTTATAGTCCGACAAATAGTTACCCTGCTCCCCACCTTCAGGACTGTCTCGCAGGATGGTTGGGAGGTATGCTGAAATAGGGAAAAAGTGGATCAATCATAATCTAGTGTATTTTTTATGGTGTAGAATGTCTTAAAGAGAACCTGTAATTTGTAATCTGCACCCAGAACCACGAGCAGTTCTGGGTGCATATTGCTAATCCCTGCCTAGTAGTCCCTGTATACACTAGCATAGATAAACTTTACTGGCTTGCAAAGTCTCCTTAAGGAGAATAGTGTTCCCCCGTGGTCCCCACATAGCTTTCTCATGAGCCAGATCAGACACCCCCATACTTTGCACTGACGAGGGGCAAGCACCCCGAAACAGTGTCTGCAAATTGGGATTTTGATCTGGCTTATATATCCTGAGTCATATTGCAAACGATTGTTGAAAATCCGCTTGTGACTTTTAGGATCGCTACTTCCAATAGGTGGCGCTGTGCTAGAGTTTGTCTCCTTTACTGGAGAGACAATTTGGAAACTTATTTGTAATTATATGCTAATGAGGCCAGGGACTAGTCCCAAGGGCGTGAGGTCTCTTGGCTAGTCTGCCCCTTAGCATGTTAGCACACCCACAGGGGCCTGCTAGCATACTAATGAATGCGCAGTGACTCCGCACATACCTAAGTCTTTGATAAATGCCGGCAGAGGATGGATGTGTGCTGTGCATGATTCGGAGTCCCCAGGACTTCATGTGCATTATACTATACTCACCGAAGCTGGGCATCTTACACCTGGCATCCATTTAGTGAGCATGATCGAAAGTCCTGGTGACTCTGGATCGTGCGCATCCATCCTCCACCATAAGTGACGTATTTGTGCGTCGCTGCGCATTCATTAGCATGTTAGTATGCCTACGAGAGCGTGCTAAGGGGGCCGACTAGCCAAGGGAATTCACGCCCTTCGGACTAGTCGCTGACCTAATTAGCATATAAGAAATTATCTTTAGAAATACTTTTTTCTAAAGATCTGTATGCTACTAGATACAGGGACGGTTAGGCAGGGATTAGCAATATGCACCCAGAACTGCTCGTGGTTCTGGGTGCATATTGCACCTCAGAGGCAAAAACTTTACTTAACTTTTTTTTTTTTTTTTTTAATGCTGACCTGATGATCTGTGAAAGCTCACACTTGCATTTATTTTATTTCCTTGATTTAATGTCTTCTGTCATTTTTAGCCTTCTTCTGGAGGACTCTGAAGAAGAAGATGGTGACTTGTGTCGAATCTGCCAGACTGGTATGACCACTCCAACAAATCCCTTTATCGAGCCATGTAAATGTTCAGGAAGTCTGCAGTACGTTCACCAGGACTGTATGAAGAAATGGCTTCATGCAAAAATCAATTCTGGTGAGTCCTCTCAGGTACTCGTGCCAATCTACCCCCAAATTGGTACAGTGGACATGCACTGTAGTGGTATAAGGCCCTGTGCCTACGGGAGAAAATACCTGCAGATTTTGCTGCGGAAAACCTGTGGATTTTTAGAAATTTCCAGACAAATATGCAGGTTTACACAAGTACAGACACTCCCCATGTTATCCTATGGGATTTGGGGAGTGCTGTTTCAATTCTGTGGATTTTGCACATGTGGAATATGCTGCGGATTTCCCGCAGCCACACATAACAAAGTCAAGTATTCCTATGGATTTTTCCGCACGGATTTGTATATTTACCTGCCTTGATTGGAGACTCTTCCTTTGGTGTAGAAGACCGGGACGTAACCAGGAACCGTATGCAAGAGGTGGGCGCCTGCACTAGCTGCGGTCATGTGACAGCCCGAGCTCGTCCAGGCCCCGCCCATCTTATCCAGGAGGCGGCCGGAAACCCAAGTTGCTGTGCGATACAGGTAAGTATGAACTCGCCGATCACTCCAGCACTTGTTCTGCATTGAGGAGGCAGTGCCCAAGCCATGATACTGTATCCTCAATGCAGAATGCCTGCGGCATATCCGCAGGACATTCCGCTGGACTTCCGTGCTGCGTATTTCTGGGAGCTCCTGCGGATAGATCAACAGGACACTTTCCCGTGGGCACATGGTCTAACGCATGGGTCCCCAATTCCAGTCCTCAAGGGCCGCCAACACTGCATGTTTTCAGGATTTCCTTTAAATTATCACATGTGCAATACTATCACCTGCACAGTTGATGATTCCAACACCCATGCAATGCTAAGGAAATCCTGAAAACATGCACTGTTGGTGGCCCTCGAGGACTGGAGTTGGGGAACCCCCCCGGTCTAACTGCTCGTTCATTATGGGATGAGTTGTAGCGTTTGACTGTTGACCTTACCTTATGATATGCTGAAAAACTAGGAAATGAAGGGTGAAAAAGCAAAACCCTATTTTGCCATGGTCTACCCAGCATACTGAATCAGTGGGAGTTGGGGTTGCTGGACACTAGAATGCTACAGGGGGGGCCTGTATCAGGACTACTTGGGGTTTTGTTTTGTGTGTTTTTTGTTTTGTATTTTTTTTTTTTTTTTTTTTTTTGTTTTAGGGGGGAAACCGCCATGTCTGTTCTAGCATTCTGTGACTAATTCTAAACTGGGTTCTGGATACAATTTTATCTCCCATACATCATGAGTGCACCGGGATCATGATTAGTGTCGCACGCAGCATGGACCCAGCTCGATGATGCATTGCTATCCCTAATGGATTAAAGTTGTGTAACAATCTATTTTTCTCCAGGTTCTAGTCTGGAGACAATAACAACGTGTGAGTTGTGTAAGGAGAAGTTGGATTTAAACTTGGAAGACTTTGACATACAAGAGCTGTATCGGGCCCATGCAAATGAGAGGGTGAGTGTCTTTCGGATTAACGACTCCACAATATTGAATAGGACTGGTAATCCATGAGCATTGCTGCTCTATAGAAGTATCTTCCTGGTGCTGAAAGTAATGCAAAACTGCAGCCACAATGCTAACATGAACCGGGACTTACAAAATTAAGTAGTGCTGTTGTGCAACACCTCTGGTCAGAGGCCCCTCTGCAGGACGCACGGCCGAGCCACTCTCCAGCATATACACGGGTTATAGAATATATCCTACTACTGCAGTGAGCGGCTGCTGGCTCCTATCATTTTTACAGGGACCATTTCTCTCCTGATTCCCAGAGGAAAGTTGCAGCACTTGGATATGGGCACACTGAGCCTCCATAAATCTGCTCTCAGCCCTGCAGAACGCTATGTACTGTACCTGCGGACATGCTCACCCTCCAGTTAAAACATGTAACCCATCTAGCTCTGTAGTTTACTTGCTGCAGTGGATCAGCTGATGTTTCATGCTACTGCCTTGGTTCTTCAGTCTGCAATACAAATATATATTGGGGGGGGGGATGCTATTCAGATTGGGTCCCCACCCTTATTGTGTGTGTGTGTGTGTGTGTGTGTGTGTGTGTGTTTTTTAACTGAACTTTACTATAGTGTTGGCCTTTATATGCAGAAAGTAGGACATTTTCCAAATGTATCCATGGAAATTTGTTTACCCGACCAAAAGTAGAAGTCAGATTCCCCCTCCCATCCCATACTGAAGGTATACAGTAATGGCCATTCTGCATGGCATATGGTTTTACAATGGAAACATCTGTTTTCCACTGTTTGTACCATGCAATATATCCCAGCTTTGGGTACGTCTCAAGCTCTTCCTGACATGTTCAGAGCACATGAACAGGGCCGTCCCCTTGATACATTTATTACCCACTTGAAGAATGGTGTATTCTAGAAGCATCAGGATCTTCCCCCTTCTCCCTCTGGTGTATTTATGTAGTGCAGTGATTTTGATGAATGATCAGGGAAATCTTGACCAAAGAATTAATGTATAAGCTGTATCGAAGTCCAGCCAGAGTCCAGAAATTAGAAGAAATGTACGATCAATGAAGTTATTGCACGGCAACACCTGATTAACCCTGTCACTTAATTGTTCCCTCTCTAGGCTGAATATGAATTCATCAGCTCCGGTCTGTATCTTGTTGTCTTACTGCACCTGTGTGAGCAGCGCTTTTCGGACATGCTGGGAGCCGCCAACGAAGCAAACACTCGGGTTAGAGTGAGTTCACGTACTTTACAATGTTGCCTCTTAAGTCTCTTCTGCTGGTGAAAGTCGAAACACACTTGTAAAGATGGCGCTTGTAACTGGCACTTAGTTTCTCACCCTAGTCTTGACTGTATGGACTCGGACAGTTGTAAGGTCGGTTTCACACATCCAGCTTTTCACCAGTTTGACGAATGCGGCCTACGCCAGTACAGTATAATACAGTACAGTGGCAGTGCTGCAACTTCCGGGTCACATCACAGCATGTGACCAGCGCTTGTTGCGCTGCCAGTGTACTGTATACACTGTACTGGTGTACGCTGCATCCATCAAACCGGGGAAAAGCCGGATGTGTGAAACCGGCCCCACTCAGACGATAATTGCATCACAGTGCTGAGACTGGCCAGCATCTCTCCTGACCCGAGCATGTATTTCTAGGTAGCTCTGTGCTCAGAGCTAGTCACTCTGGTCATGAGAGCACCACCAGCCAGTCCAAGCATTGTGATGCGGTTGTCGTCCTAGTTATACGGCCATTTACATTAATTCCCCTTGGAACAGTCAAGTTCAATCCAAAGTACACCACTCTTGTAGGAGGGAGGGTAAGCCAATAGATTAAAGGTTGGCCACTACTTTAAAATTTGATGACCTATCCTAAAAATAGGCCATCAATGTCTGGCCAGGGTCCGACACCCCTCACCCCCACCGATCAGCTATTCTCAATGGCTGCAGCAGTCAGGGCAGCTCTGGAACGGAGCATTTCCAGCCAACAACTGATAGTGGCCGCGACCTGCTACTGCACATCCCGCTCCATTCAAATAAATAGGCAGATGTGCATTACTCAGCTGCAGCCGCTATCGGTCAGGGCAGCTCCGGAACTGAGCATTTCCAGCTGCCGGCACCAACAGCTGATCGGTGGGAGTGCAGGTTCAGACATTAGGTCATCCATGTCTGATCAGCCATCTGTAGGATAGGCATCAATGTAAAAGTGACAACTTCTGGGTTAAGTTTCAGCAACTCCTTTTAACCTTACAGAGAACTTGTCAGTTGAGCGCTACATATGAATACATCATATCTGTCACTTTTGATATATCGACAGGAGAGGTTATAAACTGTTAGACCACAGAAGTGGTACCTACGATCTAAACAACTGTACCCATTCTGGCAGCCTCTATAAATGAGGAGGTCGTCAGTTCAATGCCCCCCCTCAATTCTCTTCGGAGAGTCATGAAATTAAGCAAGGAAGTATGCCACAACGTGTTGAGCAGCTCCTCATTACACTAGCACCTACATAATCAGATATTTGCAATGCAACAAAGATATGGACGGGAAGTTGAGGAAGCTAGGGGGGAAAAAATTAGGGCTTTTGAATGCATTGGACCATGTGTTTAATGCTTTATCTTTTTGCTTAGTTCATTAACCTTGCTCGGACCCTTCAAGCACACATGGAAGATCTTGAAAGTAAGTTGTCCCTTTTCAGCCTTGTCACTTGATATGCATTTGGTTCTTTGTCTACATTAAGGTCATAGCTTTCCATTTTTAAGAAATAAATGGATTCATATTAGAAAATGGTCTATTGGGTATTTTCAGAAACATTAAAAAAAAAAAAAAAAAAAAAAAAAATTCCTGTTGCCACTGATGCTTCATTACAAGAGATGGGTCAGTTCATTGGGGCTACTGTGCATGTATTCTGAAACAATAGGAAGGGAGTTTAAATGGCCCCAATTACCAGTGTTAAGTTTGTTTTTGGTTTTATTTTTTTTTCTTGCCTTAAGGCCCAGTCACACACAACGACTTACCAGCGATCCCGAAAACTGAGACCTGATAGGGATCGCAGGTAAGTCGCTGGGAGGTCGCAGGTGAGATGTCAGTCAGATCTTACCAGTGATGCAGGAACAATAACTATCTATAACGATCTCAGCAGTCACTGTGACCCTGTCAGTGTCAAACACAGCGATGCATCCTGCCCAGCAGGACATTAGTCGTTGCAGAATGGTCCAGCCCATTTTCTTCAAAGGCAGAGATTTCACAGCAGGGGCCTGATCGCTGGTAGGTGTCACACAATGAGATAGCCAACGGGATTGCTACTGCATCAGGGAAACGTGACTCAGCTGCGATCTCGCTAGCGATCTCGTTATGTGTGATGGTACCTTTCTTTATCGTTCCTATGGGAGACCCAGACATTGGGTGTATAGCTTCTGCCTCCGGAGGACACACAAAGTACTACACTAAAAAGTGTAGCTCCTCCCTCTGAGCATATACACCCCCTGGATAACCAGATCTAGCCAGTTCATTGCTTTGTGTTCAGGAGGCATCCACACATGCATTCTCATCTGATTTTTCATTTTTGGAAAGATTTTGAAGAAAAGCGGGTCCAAGTCTGGACCCCCGGCATGTCCCTTCTCACTCCACTGTGTCGGCGGTGTTGTTAAGGTTGATTCCAGGGCTGGAGCCTTACATGCCGCGCTCCTTCACCATCCCTCGGGCTCTGGCTTGAAGTGGGAGCCAGCACGGTTCTCCATGCTTTGCAGGAGACCGGTCTCCATCCGCAGCCCTTCAGGATCCTGCTGGACGGAGTACTCATCCCCAGGGACATAGCTTGCTGAGACGCAGGGCCAAGTACCTGAGACGTTTATGTTCTGGGGGTCCCTGTACTTTCATTATGTGGGGAGAGTGTGCTAAGTTTTTTGTGACATTTCCGGCTGGTTCTCTGGCTGCCGCCTGAGAACCGCGCCGATGGTGCCTGCGCGCCGGCCGCACCGCTCAAATTTAGGCCCCGGCTTCGCCGGAGGCCTACTTTCGGTTTCACTGCCCTCGCATGTCATTCATGCAGAGGGACAGTGCGGCTCCGCCCAGCGGCCGTTCTACACAGGGGAGAGACACTCCTCACTGAGTACATGTCTCCTCCCCTGTAGGTCTCTTTGGCCCTCCAGATCCTGCTCTCAGGGTTGGCCCCGCCCCCTCTCCTCGCTCCGGCGCCATTTTATCAGCGTTTTCTCTGCAATCAGCACTGGCTGCAGCATCCCTGCTGAGGTGCTTGGGAGTCCGGGCTTTGAGATCTGGAGGGCACACAACACCGCTCCAGCGGTCTGGTAAGCCACAACCTCTGGTTGTGGGTCTCCGTATATACTCTCTGGGGGTCACTCTGGCAAGAGCCCCCACTTCAGCAGCATGTCTCACACGAGGAGCAAGGCTCCAAAGCTATATTCAGTATGCACTGCATGTAAGCTCCTACTGCCAGAACCGAGCACATATCCACATTGTGATGCCTGCTCTGCCCTGACAATGCCTCAGCCTGGAATCGCCCCCCCAGTGGTCTCTCCGGCTCCTGTGGCTGAACCCCCGGCTTGGGTAGAATCCTTCTCTAGGTCAATCTCCGTCTTTTGCCGACTCCATGGGACAGCTGTCCCGGACTTTGCTGAACGTGCATCAGCCCCCTTCACAGGGTGCCTCTGCTGCTAGGGCTCTCTCAGCGGAGCTCACAGAGGATTCTTCATCTGGTCCCAGACCCCGTCCTCCTAAGAGGAGACGCAGGGTCCCATCTCCTTCCTCGTCCCGCGGCTCTGATTTCAAGAGCTGACTCGCAGGACGAGGAGGATGCCTTTACTGGGGGCTCGGAGGCTACCTCCATGTGCCCCATTGATCTGTCCGAAAGTGACTCGGATGTTAGTGATTTGATTGCGTCCATTAATTTTGTACTGGACCTCAATCCGCCAGTATCGGAGGAGCAACCCTCTCTGGCAGAAAAGCACCAGTTTACCTTGCCTAAGAGGACAAGGAGTGTGTTCTTTAACCACTCCAGTTTTCAGGCCACTGTGACCAAGCCTAGGGCCTGTCCTGACAAACGCTTCCCAAAGAGTGGTTCTGATGACCGTTTTCCCTTTCCACCTGAGGTGGTCAAGGAGTGGGCTCATTCACCAAAGGTAGACCCTCCAGTGTCTAGACTCTCAGCCCGGACCGTTGTATCAGTGGCTGATGGCACCTCTCAAGGATTCCACTGACCGCCAGGTTGACCTTCTGGCCAAATCTGTATGAGGCGGCAGGGACCTCGTTCTCCCCATCTTTTGCAGCAGTGTGGGCTCTCAAAGCCATCTCTGCTTCTCTAGAGGAGATGCATTCCCTCACCAGGGAATCTATGCCCGAAATGGTTACCTTAACTTCCCAAGCTTCAGCTTTTTCATCCTATGCCATGTCTGCCATGCTGGAGGCTTCTCACTGCACTGCGGTGGCTTCGGCTAATTCCCTCGCTATCCGCAGGATCTTGTGGCTTAGAGTGGAAGGCAGATGCTTCTTCAAAGAAGTTCCTTGCTGGACTCCCTTTTGCTGGATCCAGGCTATTCGGTGAACAACTGGATGAAATTATTAAGGAAGCTACTGGCGGGAAGAGTACTTCTATGCCACAAACTAAAACCAGGAAACCTGCCCAGGGTAGGAACCAGTTGAGGTTTCGTTCCTTTTGTTCCTCCAACTGGTCATCCTCTAAGCCCTCGGCCTCGTCCACTAACTCAGCCAAGGACCAAAAATCCAACTGGCGCACAAAGGCGCGTCCACAGAAGACCGCAGGAGCTGCTGCCACTAAGGCAGCCTCCTCTTGACTATCTGGCCGCGCCAGCAACGTCCTTAGTCGGTGGCAGGCTCTCCCACTTTGGCGACGTGTGGTTTCAACACGTCTCCGATCAGTGGGTGCGGGATATAATCTCCCACGGCTACAGGATAGAATTCTCTTCCAGCCCGTCAAACAGATTTTTTTTTTTTTTTTTTGTCAACTCCCCCCTGCTCCAAGGCCGCCGCCTTCTCAGGCCGTGGCATCCTTGCAGGCCAACGGAGTAATTGTACCGGTTCCCGCCCGGGAACAGTTCAGAGGTTTCTACTCAAATCTCTTCCTAGTCCCCAAAAAGGACTGTTCCTTCCGGCCCATCCTGGATCTCAAGCTTCTCAACAAGCATGTTCAGGTGCGGCATTTTCGCATGGAGTCTCTGCGATCAGTCATTGCCTCAATGACCCAAGGAGATTTCCTGGCATCCATCGACATCAGAGATGCCTATCTGCATGTGCCAATTGCAGTTTCACACCAGCGTTGGCTACGTTTTGCAATCGGAGAGGAACATTTCCAATTCGTGGCTCTCCCCTTCGGGTTAGCCACGGCCCCTCGAGTATTCACCAAGGTCATGGCAGCAGTGGTTGCGGTTCTGCACCTCCCAGGGGTTGGCAGTGATTCCTTACCTGGACGACCTTCTAGTCAAGGCTTCATCCAGCGCAGACTGTCAGCGGAGTGTCTCGCTCACTCTCGCCACTCTAGCCCAATTCGGGTGGCTTGTCAATCTGCCCAAATCCACTCTGACTCCGACCCAGAGGCTCACGTACCTAGGGATGCAGTTCGAGACTCTGCCGGCACTTGTGAAGCTGCCCTTAGTCAAACAGCAGTCCCTCCATCTGGCGGAGCGCTCTCTGCTGAGGCCCCGCCGTCATTCCATCAGGCACCTAATGCAGGTGCTGGGTCAGATGGTGGCGTAAATGGAAGCGGTTCCCTTTGCCCAGTTCCATCTGCGTCCTCTGCAGCTGGACATTCTCCGCTGTTGGGACAAGCGGACTTCCTCCTTGCACAGGCTAGTGGCTCTGTCGCCACAGACCAGGAGCTCCCTTCAGTGGTGGCTTCGGCCCCTCTGTCTCAGGGGCGCTCTTTCCTAGCCCCGTCCTGGGTGATCCTCACCACGGATGCCAGTCTATCCGGCTGGGGAGCGGTATGTCTCCACCACCGAGCGCAGGGCACTTGGACTCCGTCCGAGTCAGCCCTCTCGATCAATGTGCTGGAAACCAGAGCTGTGCTTCTAGCTCTCCTAGCCTTTCACCACCTTTTGGCGGGCAAGCACATCCGAGTCCAGTCAGACAACGTGACAGCGGTTGCCTACATCAATCACCAAGGCGGGACACGCAGCCCCTGGCAATGTTGGAGGTTCAACGCATCCTTCAATGGACGGAGGACTCCAAGTCCACCATATCCGCAGTCCACATCCCAGGCGTGGAAAACTGGGAAGCAGATTATCTCAGCCGTCAAACCGTGGACAGTGGCGAGTGGTCCCTGCATCTGGCAGTGTTTCAGTCAATCTGCCGCAAGTGGGGCACTCCAGAAGTGGATCTAATGGCATCCCGGCACAACAACAAGGTTCTGGTTTACGTGGCTTGCTCCCACGATCCTCAGGCCTTTGCAGCGGACGCTCTGGTTCAAGATTGGTCCCAGTTTCGTCTGTCCTACGGGTTTCCCCCTCTAGCTCTCTTGCCCAGAGTTCTGCGCAAGATCAGAATGGAGGGCCGTCGAGTCATCCTCATTGCTCCGGACTGGCCCAGGCGAGCTTGGTACCCAGACCTGCTCAATCTGTCCGTAGAGGTGCCGTGGCATCTTCCGGACCGTCCAGACCTTCTCTCACAAGGTCCGTTTTTCCGCCAGAATTCTGCGGCTCTCAGATTGACGGCGTGACTCTTGAGTCCTGGATCTTGACTGCTTCTGGTATTCCTCCTGAAGTAATCTCCACTATGACTCGGGCTCGGAAGTCTTCCTCGGCCAAAATCTATCACAGGACCTGGAAAATTTTCCTGTCCTGGTGTCGCTCTTCCGGCCATGCTCCTTGGCTTTTTTCCTTGCCGACTCTTCTGTCCTTTCTACAGTCCGGTCTGCAGCTAGGACTATCCCTCAATTCCCTCAAGGGACAAGTCTCGGCTCTGTCAGTGCTGTTCCAGCGGCGTATCGCCCGGCTGGCTCAGGTCCGCACCTTCATGCAGGGCGCGTCTCACATCATTCCGCCTTACCGGCGGCCCTTGGATCCCTGGGACCTCAATTTGGTTCTCACGGCCTTGCAGAAACCCCCCTTTGAGCCTCTTAGGGAGGTTTCTTTGTTTCGTCTTTCACAGAAAGTGGTCTTTCTAGTGGCCATAACTTCCCTCAGGAGAGTCTCTGATTTGGCTGCGCTCTCTTCGGAGTCACCTTTTTTGGTTTTTCACCAAGACAAGGTGGTTCTCTGTCCGTCTCCGGACTTTCTCCCTAAGGTGGTTTCTCCTTTCCACCTTAACAGGACATTTCCCTGCCTTTTTGTCCGGCTCCTGTTCATCGCTTTGAAAAAGCGTTGCATACTCTGGATCTGGTGCGGGCGCTCCGGATCTGTGTCTCGCACCGCTGTTCTTAGGCGGTGCACATCTTTTTGTGCTAACCACAGGTCGGCGTAAGGGCTTCTCTGCTTCTAAGCCGACCTTAGCTCGTTGGATTAGGTCGGCCATTTCCGATGCCTACCAGTGTACCCGGGTGCCTCCCCCGCCGGGGATCAAGGCACACTCGACCAGAGCTGTCGGTGCCTCTTGGGCTTTCAGGCACCAGGCTACGGCTCAAAGTCTGTCAGGCTGCCACTTGGACTAGCCTGCATACCTTTTCAAAGCACTACAAAGTGCATGCTCATGCTTCGGCAGATGCGAGCTTGGGCAGACTCATCCTTCAGGCGGCTGTCGCCCATTTGTGAAGTTAGGCTCTGCCTACTTCTCAGTTTTTCTGTTTATTCCCACCCATGGACTGCTTTGAGACGTCCCAATGTCTGGGTCTCCCACAGGAACGATAAAGAAAAAGAGAATTTTGTTTACTTACCGTAAATTCTTTTTCTTATAGTTCCGTATTGGGAGACCCAGCACCCTCTCTGTTGCCTGTTGGCAGTTTCTTGTTCCGCGTGTTATCACCGGCTGTTGTCGTGGACAGAGTCTCCGGTTGTTCCGGTTCTTGCTCTGTCTTTACTTGTGGGTGGCTATTCTCCTTCAGCTTTTGCACTAAACTGGCTAGATCTGGTTATCCAGGGGGTGTATATGCTCAGAGGCAGAGGAAGGAGCTACACTTTTTAGTTTAGTACTTTGTGTGTCCTCCGGAGGCAGAAGCTATACACCCAATGTCTGGGTCTCCCAATACGGAACTATAAGAGAATTTACAGTAAGTAAACAAAATTCTCTTTTAGGCTATGTGCCCACGGGGAAAGTGTTGTGCGGATATATCCGCAGGACATCCTGCAGGAGGTCCCAGAAAACCGCAGCACAACTTTGTCTGTTTACATGCTGCAGATGTATTGCGGAATGTCCTGCGGACATTCTGCATCGAGGATACAGTACCATGGCTTTGGCACTGCATCCTCAATGCAGAATAAGTGCTGGAGTGATCGATGAGTTCATACTTGCCTCCATCATGCAGCACTTCACTTTCTGGCTGTCTGTCTGCACTTTGCAGGAGAAGGTGGGCGGGCCAGAGCTCGTGCAGGCCCCGTCCACCTCCTGCTCCTGGCTCCTCTGCATCAGAGGAAGTGACTCCGGTGTCTTCTATCAAGGCAGGTAAGTATGGGATCGTGCGGAATAATTCACATGCTGAAGATTTTTCCGCAGGGAAATCTGCATTATTTCCGCTGCGGAAAAGCCTGCAGCATGGGCACAGCACTCCCCAAATGCCATAGAAATGGCTGGGGACTCGCTGTACTGTGGATTTTTGAGAAATTATGAAAAAATCACAGCAAATTCCGCAAGTTGGGAGGTGACTTGCATCACTAAAGGGAACCCTGTCATGTTGTAGTTGCAGTCCAATCTATGTACAGCATGGTGTAGAGAAGCTGAAGACAACAAGACAATTTTAAGATATTCATTACAAGTTTTTTTTCCATTGAAATCCCTGTCTATGCATAGTTGGCCGGTCCTATTTAGTGAAGCAAATGCAGTGGTCTTTCCTATTTCATGATTGTGTATGCAGAGTGGTCTCTCCATCTAGTGATTACATATTCAGTGGTCCAGTGGGCGGTCCTATCCGGTGATTGCATGCAAACAGGGATTTTAGTAAATGTTTTGCTGAAGCGTGGTCCTCTGAAACTGGTCATTATTAGAGATCTGTCAACCCATAAACCCAATGTTGCTTTCACAATTTATTTCTTTTTATATTTTAGCTTCAGAAGATGATGATGATTCTGAGGATGAACGGGTGTAAAGAACAGCAAATGTTGAGCCTTGGAGACGCCTTCACAATAAAGTCCATCCACTTACATAGGCTTCATTCTTTGTATTTCTGTTGGTGCCCATGCCTGGCATTCCTGTTGTATCACTCACCGTTCTGCCCTCTGTTCACTTGTTGCACTTGAGTAATTTTCTAATATTGAATCTGTCAGACTTAGTTTGGCCTCTTGAACCTTTAATTCATATATTTTCTGCCTTTTTTTATATTTTTTTTTTTTTTTACTTTTGGCTTTGTTTTTCTTAATGTATGCTGCTAAAACTGTGAGTGTCTGCTGCAATATGTCTGTTTTTTTTTTTTTTTTCTTTTTATGTGCAATGTAACTCAGCCATGTTACCTGCCTATAGTGAAGGGGGCGCTCTTCCGGCTGCCCAGCAGCTCATGGGGTTACCATGAGGCTCCACAATACTGAAGCCTGACTGATATCAGTAGTAGGCCAAGCCAATATTCAGCCTACCAAAAACTGCCTCTGTTCTGAGTAATGGGTACTCTTTAAACAAAAAAAGTAGCAACTCAATCCTGAATTGGGGAGGGGATAAAACTGTACTAAATGTGATAATTTTGGGATGAAGCCCCCCACGCCTTACATTGCAGGCTCCTGTTTTATAGAACGTCTTGCCTCCACTGATGGGATTTTGTACAGCTGCTCTTCTCCTTTTCAGATCTGCCTTTTCCTTTAAGTATGAGGCTGTTACTTTGAAGTTGTGACTTGATAACTTTTTTTTTTCTTTCTCTTCCTGAATCAGTATATAGCACATTTTACAAAAAAGACTGCAAAAAATATAAATGCTAAAAAAAAAAATAATTTTAAACACTTGTAATTGCTAAAATTGTAGACCCTTGTATATTCACTAAATGCACATTGATGTTTTAGTTGTATGATAAAAATAATAAAGATGTACGAATCCAATGATGGCTCTCGCCTTATTTGCTTATTTACACAACATTGCATTGAACATTAACCTCATAGCGACAGCCGTACGACTTAAAGCGGCGGCAAAACAGGGTACTTATTCTGTTCCGCCGCTTTAAAGCGGCGGCCCGAAAAAAAAACCACTGTAGCGTCCCCCAGCGACCGAAAATCTCGGGTTTCAGCTACCGGGGGTAGCTGAGACCCCCCCAGATTATGAATCGGGGTGGTTTTTTTTTTTGGACCCCGATAATGTGATCGCCGGTATACACCGTATACCGACGGTCACATAAAAAAAAAGAAATGGCCGGTAAAACTGATTTCTTCATCTGACATGATCAAACATGTCAGATGAGAAAAATCTAAACCCCTAGTGCCCCCAAAGCCCCCGTTACCGGAGAGTTCCAACCCCTACCCCACCTCCGGAGCAGTCAAAATGGCACCAAGCGCACAGAAAACTGCTGCCGCCGCTGCCGGCTCTGCATTAATTTCCCTCTGATCTGAAATGATCAAACATTTCAGATCGGATGGAAATGTCCTCCCCCCTGACCCCTCCTCTGGTCCACCGGAGCCTTCTGGTCACCGGAGCCCCCTCCGGTTCTCCAGAGCCACCCCCCTCGAGCGTGGAAGATGGCAGCGCCCCCCCCCCCCCCCCCCGCGTCCGCCCCCGGTCTTACGTTACCTGGCTGGTGATCCGTCCCGCGATCACGCCGCCTCCTTCTTGAATGCTGGCGGCGCATGCGCAGACAGCGGCTGTCAGCTGGATCCCTGCAAGCAGGGACGCTGACGTTGCTGCTGCACAGGCTGCTCCACTGTGGACCGGGGGAGAGTGAGTGCAGTAATCTGCAGCCACACTCCTCACATGGAGAGACTGCTGTTCCAGAAAATGGGGGGTACGTTCTGTGAGCGTGCCCCTCATATTCTGGAATGAGGTTACTGCAGGTCACTCTGCCCAAAGTTGGACCGGGGCAGTGTGAGTGCAGTATTCTCAGATTACTGCACCCACACTGCTCATGGAGAGCTTGCTCTTCCAGAAAATGGGGGATACGTTCCCTGAACGTGCCCCCTATATTCTAGAAGATCGAGTCGGCGTGGGACCTCCAAAATGGATTACAGCGACCGGAATTTGTTTATTTTCAATAAATTGGGGAACAAGGAATGTTTCGGAGTTTTTTCAATTTTTTTTTTTTTTGTCTTTATTTTTTTTTCTATTACTGACTGGGTTAGTAATGTCGGGTATCTGTTCAGATGCCGTGACATCACTAACCCCAGGGCTTGATGCCAGGTGACATTACAGCTGGTATCAACCCCATATATTACCCCATCTGCCACCGCACCAGGGCGCGGGATGAGCTGGGGCGAAGCGCCAGGATTGGCGCATCTAATGGATGCGCCACTTCTGGGGTGGCTGCGGCCTGCTATTTTTAGGCTGGGAAGAGTCCAATAACCATGGCTCTTCCCACCCTGAGAATACCAGACCCCAGCTGTCCGCTTCACCTTGGCTGGTGATCTAATTTGGGGGGGGGGGGGCCCACGTTTTTAAAAAAAAAAAAACGCCTGGGGAGCCCTCAATTGATCACCAGACAAGGTGAAGCTGTCAGCTGTGGTTTGCAGGCTACAGCTGTCTGCTTTACCCTAGCTGGCTATCAAAAATAGGGGGGACCCCACGTCGTTTATTTTAATTTTTTGGGGGGCTAAATACAAGGCTAGGCACCCTTTAGTGCCACATGAAAGGCACTAAAGGGCGCCAGCTTAGAATATGCAGGTGGCGGGACGTTATATATGTTTGACATCTATCCATTCATCCATTGTAGTATTTTAGGCTGTGCGCCCACAATCGGGATTTTCAGCGTTTTGGGCGCAGAGTTTTCCCTGTGTCTATAGCGCTGCGTTGTGCAGTAGAAGCACAGTGGAAGGATTTTTAGAAATCCCATGCCCAATGTGCTTGTCCAATGTGCTTCTTTTCTCCGCAGCATACACTGACCTGTGGCGCAGCTTCCCGAGCCTCAGCATGTCAATTTATGCTGCGGAGACAAGAGTGTTCTCTGCAGGTAGCATAGAGCTCCACAGCGGCCTGAACCCAAATCGTGGGCATGGGCAGCTGCGTTCTCCCGTGGACAACACTCACATCTCTGCAGGAGGCGGACACTGTGTACTAGACGCCATGTCTCTGAATCATGGCCACATAGCCTAAAAGTGACATTTGTTGCTACAGCAACATTTTTGTGAAGTACCTGTGGATTCAAAATGCTTACTATACTCCTGAATAAAATCCAGTTTCCAAAATGGGGTCACTTGTGGGGCGTTTTCTGCTGTATAGGTACCCAAGGGGCCCTGCAAATGTGACATGGTGCCCGCAATTTATTTAAACTTTTCCAGAATTCAAATGGTGCTCCTTCCATTCCAAGCCCACCCATTTATCCAAACAGAGGTTTTTGGCCACATGTGGGGTATCCCTGTGCTCATAAGACATTGGATAACAACCTGTTGGGTCCACGGTTTGTTGTTGTCTCTTGAAAAAGTAAGAAATTTGATGCTGAAGCAACATTTTTGTGAAAAAAATGAAAATTTTCAATATGGCAACCTAAGCTTATCAAATTCTGTGAAGTACTCGTGGATTCAAACTGCTCAATAAGACACCTCAAGGCTTTTATCTAGGTGTATGTTTCCAGAATGGAGTCACTTGTGAGGGACCGCCACTGTTTAGGCACCTCAGGGGCTCTCCAAATGCAACCTGGCGTCCGCTATTGATTCCAGCCAATTTTGCAGTCAAATGGCACTCCTTCCCTTCCGAGCCCTGCCATGCGCCCAAACAGTTGATTTCCACCACATATAAGGTATCGCCAAACTCAGGAGAAATTGCACAATAAATGTTATGCTGAATTTTTTCCTTTTACGCTTGTAAAAAAAAAAAAAGCTACCTGGTTGAAATAACAACAATTTTGTGGTAAAATTTTATTTTATTTTTTTTTTCATGGCTCAACGTTATAAAATTCTGTGAAGCACCTGGGGGTTCAGGGTACTCACCAAACATCTAGATAAATGCCTTGAGGGGCCTAGTTTCCAAAATGGGGTCACTTGTGCAGGGTTTCTGCTGTTTAGGTACCTTAGGGGTCCTCCAAATGTGACATGGTGCCCGCAATCTTTTTCAGCCAAATTTGCTTTCCAAAATTCAAATATTGCTCCTTCTGTTCAGAGCCCTCCCATTTGTCCAAACAGAGGTTTCTGACCACATGTGGGGTATTGGCGCGCTCATAAGAAAGTGGGGAACAAGTTTTTGGGTCCATTTTGTTGTTTCTTCTAAAAATGAATAAATTTGGGTTAGAGCAACATTTTTAGGTAAAATTTTTAATTTTTGCTTTTTTTCATTCTACATTGCTTTTGTTCATGTGACGTACCTGAAGGGTTAATAAACTTCTTGAATGTGGTTTTGAGTACTTTGGGGGGGTGCAGTTTTTAGAATGGTGTCACTTTTGGGTATTTTCTGTCATCTAGGCCCCTCAAAGTCACTTCAAATGTGATGTGGTCCCTAAAAAAAATCGTTTTGTAAATTTTGATGTAAAAATGAGAAATCACTGAAACTTTGAACCCCTGTAACTTCCTAACAAAAAAAAAAAAATTTGTTTCCAAAATTGTGCTGAGGTAAAGTAGACATGTGGGAAATGTTATTTAGTAACTATTTTTGTGTCACGGAAATATCTGGTTTAACGGTATAAAATTTTCAAAATTTTTGCCAATATTCAATTTTCTTCATAAACGCAAAAAAAAAAAAAAAAATTGTTTTTTCGTCACATATTGGACTTCATGTTAGTACCAACTTTAGGACAATCTCTGGGATCTGTTGAAGCGTTCCAGAGTTATAACCTCACGAAGTGACACTGGTCAGAATTGCAAAATTTGGTCTGGTCATTAAGGTGAAAATTAGCTCTGTCACTAAGTGGTTAAAGGGGTTGCTAATTACCCCACCCCCCCTCTAAATAAAATCTCTAGGGTAATTTCCCTTTTTAGTAAAGTTTTTCCCGCTCTGTTACCACCCTTCCAAAACCTCACATGTCAACCAGAATAGTCATGGCTGAAAGTGTTGGCACCCTTGAAATTGTTCTAGAAAATGATTGCAATTACATAGGTTTTGATAAACATCTTTCTGTTGTGTATTGGAACACAAAGAAAATTAAAGCAAATTGGACATAATTTAACACATTGCCAAAAATGTCAAAGATTGTTGGTACTGTTCCAAAATTTGTGGGTACTGTTTCCCAAAAAAAAAAAAAAAAAAAAGACCTCCCCTGAAAATAAGACCTAGCCGCGGTCAATAATGAAGTGTCCGTGCAGCAGTAAAGTTACAATGCAGGACACTTATTATAGACAGTGGACACTCCTCAAGGGACAGAAGACTATTGGGAGACCCAGACAATTGGGTGTATAGCTTCTGCCTCCGGAGGCCACACAAAGTATTACACTTAAAAGTGTAAAGCCCCTCCCCTTCTGCCTATACACCCCCCGTGCATCACGGGCTCCTCAGTTTTTATGCTTTGTGCGAAGGAGGCTGACATCCACGCATTGCTCCACATCTTAGTCAGCAGCAGCTGCTGACTATGTCGGATGGAAGAAAAGAGGGCCCATATAGGGCCCCCAGCATGCTCCCTTCTCACCCCACTCTAGTCGGCGGTGCTGTTAAGGTTGAGGTACCCATTGCGGGTACATAGGCAGGAGCCACATGCTGTTTTCCTTCCCCATCCCTTACTGGGCTCTGGGCGAAGTGGGATCCTTATCGGTCTCCAGGCACTGGAGACTGTGCTCCCTCCGCAGCCCCTGGGGAATCTGCTGGACAGGAGCCGAGTATCGTCAGGGACAAGGCCCTGCTACTGTGAGGTACTCTGTGTCCCCGGGGGGACCGCGCATGGAGCGCTGGTGCCATATACACTGCAGCACTGCTGGGTGTGTTAGTGCGCCGGGGACTACCGCGCCGGCCGCGCTTATATGCGGGCCGCGCTTATAACTTTAGTCCCCGGCTTTTGCGGCCTAGTAGCGCATATTCCCGCCCCCAGGCCTGTCAGTCAGGGGAAGGGCGGGACGCTGCACAGAACGTCAGCGCTGAGGGCTGGAGCATACTCTGTATCCTCCTCCCCCCTCATTCAGCTCAGTGGGGCTCCAGATTCCCGCACTTTCTAGGGCACGCCCACAGCCCCCTCCTCCCCACAGAACGCCGACAGCCATTCCTGTCAGCATCTCTGACGCTGGAGAGGAGAGAAAGCTCTGGGAGGCCCAGGCAGGGAAGCTGGTGATCACACAACCGCTTTTAGCGGTCGGTAAGCAGCACCTGTGGTGCTGGCCCCACTGAGTGCCGGAGTGTATGTGTGTGTGTGTATATATATATGTGTATATATATATATGTATATATATGTATGTATATATATATATATATATATATATAATATATAGGCTTATATGCTATACATCTACACTGTACGGTCGCACTGTTGATTTTTGGCTATATACCCTCCTGGATTGTACTCAGAGGAGACAACAGCATGTCGTCCGCAAAAAGCAAGGGTGCCAAAGCACAGGCTTACTTTGCAACCTGTACCTCATGTGCGGCTATACTACCGGCAGGTTCCACTGACCCTCATTGTGTGCAATGCTCGGCCCCTGTGGCACTTACTCAGCCGGAGCCTCTGCTACTGGTGGCCCAGGTGGAACCACCTGCTACCACTGTCCAGGTGACAGGGACGGAGTTTGCAGTATTTGCTGACAAACTGTCTGAGACTATGGATAAATGGTCTGCTAGGATACTAGAAGCCTTACAGTCCAGACCGGTAACTCAGGCCCCGGGCACTGTTCAATCATTGACCCCAGGCCCCCCTCATTTGGAGCTGCAAAGTGCTCCTGGGGTGAACCATGGGTCCCAAGGTGAGGTCTCTGACACGGACCGCAGTCCCAGGCCGCCTAAGCGGCCTTGCTGGGAAATTCCCTCGACTTCATCACATTGTTCAGGGTCTCAGCAGGAGGACTCTCTGGATGATGATGCGGAGGTAGCAGATCAGGATTCTGACCCTGAGACCGCGCTCAACCTAGATACACCTGAAGGTGACGCCATAGTGAATGACCTTATAGCGACCATCAATCAGGTGTTGGATATTTCTCCACCAGCTCCTACAATTGAGGAGTCAGCTTCTCAGCAGGAGAAATTCCGTTTCAGGTCTCCCAAGCGTCCATTGAGTATGTTTCTGGATCACTCTGACTTCAGAGAGGCAGTCCAGAAACCCCGAGCTTGTCCAGATAAGCGTTTTTCCAAGCGCCTTAAGGATACACGTTATCCCTTCCCCCCTGACGTTGTCAAGGGCTGGGCTCAGTGTCCTAAGGTGGATCCTCCTGTCTCCAGACTGGCGGCTAGATCCATAGTTGCAGTGGAAGATGGGGCTTCACTCAAAGATGCCACTGACAGACAGATGGAGCTCTGGTTGAAATCCATCTATGAAGCTATCGGCGCGTCTTTTGCTCCAGCATTCGCAGCCGTATGGGCACTCCAAGCTATCTCAGCTTGTCATGCGCAGATTAATGCAGTCACACGTACATCTGCTCCACAAGTGGTGTCCTTAACCGCCCAGGCGTCGGCGTTTGCGTCCTACGCCATTAATGCTGTCCTGGACTCTACGAGCCGTACGGCGGTAGCATCCGCCAATTCGGTGGTAGTCCGCAGGGCCATGTGGTTACGTGAATGGAAGGCAGACTCCGCTTCCAAAAAGTTCTTAACCGGTTTGCCATTTTCTGGCGACCGCCTGTTTGGTGAACGATTGGACGAAATCATTAAACAATCCAAGGGAAAGGACTCATCCTTACCCCAGTCCAAACCAAACAGACCTCAACCACGGAAGGGACAATCGAGGTTTCGGTCCTTTCGGCCCGCGGGAAGGTCTCAGTTCTCCTCGTCCAAAAGGCCTCAAAAGGATCAGAGGAACTCCGATTCATGGCGGTCTAAGTCACGTCCTAAAAAGACCGCCGGAGGAACCGCTCCCAAGGCGGCCTTCCTCATGACTTTCGGCCTCCTCACTCCGCATCCTCGGTCAGTGGCAGGCTTTCCCGCTTTTGCGACACCTGGCTGCCACAGGTAAAAGACCGATGGGTGAGAGACATTCTATCCCACGGTTACAGGATAGATTTCAGCTCTCGTCCTCCGACTCGATTTTTCAGAACATCTCCGCCCCCCGAGAGAGCCGATGCTCTTCTTCAGGCGGTGTGCACTCTGAAGGCGGAAGGAGTGGTGATCCCTGTTCCTCTTCAGCAACAGGGTCACGGTTTTTACTCCAACCTGTTTGTGGTACCGAAAAAGGACGGATCCTTCCGTCCTGTTCTGGACCTAAAACTGCTCAACAAACACGTAAAAACCAGGCGGTTCCGGATGGAATCGCTCCGCTCCGTCATCGCCTCAATGTCCCAAGGAGACTTCCTGGCATCAATCGACATCAAAGATGCTTATCTCCACGTACCGATTGCACCAGAGCATCAGCGCTTCCTGCGTTTCGCCATAGGGGACGAACACCTTCAGTTCGTGGCACTGCCTTTCGGCCTGGCGACAGCACCACGGGTCTTCACCAAGGTCATGGCAGCAGTGGTAGCAGTCCTACACTCTCAGGGACACTCGGTGATCCCTTACTTAGACGATCTGCTGGTCAAGGCACCCTCTCAAGTGGCATGCCAACGCAGCCTGGACGTTGCTCTGGAGACTCTCCAGAGTTTCGGGTGGATCATCAATTTCCCAAAGTCAAATCTGACACCGGCCCAATCACTGACATATCTTGGTATGGAGTTTCATACTCTCTCAGCGATAGTGAAGCTTCCGCTGGACAAACAGCGTTCACTACAGACAGGGGTGCAATCTCTCCTTCAAGGCCAGTCACACCCCCTGAGGCGCCTCATGCACTTCCTAGGGAAGATGGTAGCAGCAATGGAGGCAGTTCCTTTTGCGCAGTTTCATCTGCGTCCACTTCAATGGGACATTCTCCGCAAATGGGACAGGAAGTCGATGTCCCTCGACAGGAACGTCTCCCTTTCACGGGCAGCCAAGGCTTCCCTTCAGTGGTGGCTTCTCCCCACTTCTCTGTCGAAGGGGAAATCCTTCCTTCCCCCATCATGGGCTGTGGTCACGACGGACGCGAGCCTGTCAGGGTGGGGAGCGGTCTTTCTCCACCACAGGGCTCAGGGAACCTGGACTCCGACAGAGTCCTCCCTTCAGATCAATGTTCTGGAGATAAGGGCAGTGTATCTTGCCCTAAAGGCGTTCCAGCCGTGGCTGGAAGGCAAGCAGATCCGAATTCAGTCGGACAACTCCACAGCGGTGGCATACATCAACCACCAAGGGGGAACACGCAGTCGGCAAGCCTTCCAGGAAGTCCGGCGGATTCTGATGTGGGTGGAAGCCACGGCCTCCACCATATCCGCAGTTCACATCCCGGGCGTAGAAAACTGGGAAGCAGACTTTCTCAGTCGCCAGGGCATGGACGCAGGGGAATGGTCCCTTCACCCGGACGTGTTTCAGGAGATCTGTTGCCGCTGGGGGATGCCGGACGTCGACCTAATGGCGTCCCGGCACAACAACAAGGTCCCAACATTCATGGCACGGTCTCAAGATCACAGAGCTCTGGCGGCAGACGCCTTAGTTCAGGATTGGTCGCAGTTTCAACTCCCTTATGTGTTTCCTCCTCTGGCACTGTTGCCCAGAGTGTTACGCAAGATCAGGTCCGACTGCCGCCGCGCCATCCTCGTCGCGCCAGACTGGCCGAGGAGGTCGTGGTACCCGGATCTGTGGCATCTCACGGTGGGCCAACCGTGGGCACTACCAGACCGACCAGACTTGCTGTCTCAAGGGCCGTTTTTCCATCTGAATTCGGCGGCCCTCAACCTGACTGTGTGGCCATTGAGTCCTGGATCCTAGCGACTTCAGGGTTATCTCAAGAGGTCATTGCCACTATGAGACAGGCTAGGAAACCAACGTCCGCCAAGATCTACCACAGGACGTGGAGGATATTCCTATCTTGGTGCTCTGTTCAGGGTGTTTCTCCCTGGCCATTTGCCTTGCCCACTTTTCTTTCCTTCCTTCAATCCGGATTGGAAAAAGGGTTGTCGCTCGGCTCTCTTAAGGGACAAGTCTCAGCGCTCTCTGTGTTTTTTCAGAAGCGCCTAGCCAGACTTCCACAGGTACGCACGTTCCTGCAGGGGGTTTGTCACATAGTCCCTCCTTACAAGCGACCGTTAGAACCCTGGGATCTGAACAGGGTGCTGATGGCTCTTCAGAAGCCACCTTTCGAGCCACTGAGGGATATTTCTCTCTCACGCCTTTCGCAGAAAGTGGTCTTCCTTGTAGCAGTCACATCTCTTCGGAGAGTGTCGGAGCTAGCGGCGCTGTCATGCAAAGCCCCTTTCCTGGTATTTCACCAGGACAAGGTGGTTCTGCGTCCGGTACCGGAATTTCTCCCTAAGGTGGTATCCCCCTTTCATCTCAATCAGGATATCTCCTTACCCTCTTTTTGTCCTCATCCAGTTCATCAGTGTGAAAGGGATTTGCACTCGTTAGATCTGGTGAGAGCACTCAGACTCTACATTTCTCGTACGGCGCCCCTGCGCCGCTCGGATGCACTCTTTGTCCTTGTCGCTGGCCAGCGTAAAGGGTCACAAGCTTCCAAATCAACCCTGGCTCGGTGGATCAAGGAACCAATTCTTGAAGCTTACCGTTCGGCTGGGCTTCCGGTTCCCTCAGGGCTGAAAGCCCATTCTACCAGAGCCGTGGGTGCGTCCTGGGCTTTGCGGCACCAGGCTACGGCTCAGCAGGTGTGTCAGGCGGCTACCTGGTCGAGCCTGCACACTTTCACAAAACACTATCAGGTGCATACCTATGCTTCGGCGGATGCCAGCCTAGGTAGACGAGTCCTTCAGGCGGCGGTTGCTCACCTGTAGGAAAGGGCCGTTTTACGGCTCTATTACGAGGTATTATTTTACCCACCCAGGGACTGCTTTTGGACGTCCCAATTGTCTGGGTCTCCCAATGGAGCGACAAAGAAGAAGGGAATTTTGTTTACTTACCGTAAATTCCTTTTCTTCTAGCTCCAATTGGGAGACCCAGCTCCCGCCCCTGTTCCCTTCGGGCTGTTGTTCTTTGTGTACACATGTTGTTCATGTTGAATGGTTTCAGTTCTCCGAAATTTCTTCGGATTGAATTTACTTTAAACCAATTTATAACTTTTCCTCCTTCTTGCTTTTGCACCAAAACTGAGGAGCCCGTGATGCACGGGGGGTGTATAGGCAGAAGGGGAGGGGCTTTACACTTTTAAGTGTAATACTTTGTGTGGTCTCCGGAGGCAGAAGCTATACACCCAATTGTCTGGGTCTCCCAATTGGAGCTAGAAGAAAAGGAATTTACGGTAAGTAAACAAAATTCCCTTCTTTTGGGGGAAACTGGGTATTTAACTTTCAAGAATGTGGTGCCTTTTCAAACTTTTTTTTTTTTTTTATTAAGATCTTTTTTTATTAAATCATTAGGGATCAATACAGAGTATTTCACTTTTCATATAACTGATAACAATAAACAGATAAACACATGTGATTTATAAATCAGGTGCTTTCTCTGCATGTATGTAAATATAATAATAGAGTTCTCAAATCATAATTATATTGCTTGAGCCTACAAACCTCGTGGCTCTACAAATAAACAAAACTTAAATTATGCAATAATGCCTCAGACTAACAGGAACACCTCCTCCATCAGCCGTGGCGCTCCACATCATATTGCTATACTCTCCCGCCCCTCCCTCTCCGTGCAGTCATCCATGAAACCGGTCCAGTCCTCTCTCACCTCTTCATTCAAAGTCCACTTCGTCACAGAAAAAACTAGTTTTAATTCCTTCCTCACACATGCCATCACTGCCACTGCAGGCACAACAGTAACCGGTCCAGCATTGCATCCCGAACCAGTGCACTAGAGGGTAGGCCCGGCAACTCCATCCATGGCCGCCAAATGCTGTAAAACTTTTTCAATGTTTTTCTTTTTAAATAAACTCCCCTTTCCAATCTTATGACGTTATTTAATTTGTTTTTGAGCTCTGGTAATGTTGGTGGTGAAGGGTCTAACCAGTGATATGCAAGTAGCTTTCTTGCTTAGTACAAGATATGGGCTATTCCCAGAGCTGTTGGAGAATCCGGATCCACTTCTCCTTCCCACAGACTCAACAGGCACAGGCGGGGCGACGGTTGTATGGTGATATGATATATTTGATCTATAAGTCCCAGGGTTTGGTTCCAGAAATCACCAATGTGTCCACACTCCCACATAACATGCATCAAATGGGCATCATCCTGTCCACACCTAACACACTGTGTGTTTGGTCTGAGTCCCATCTTAAATAGTAGACTGGGAGTTTTATATACCCTGTGAATGAGATATATTTGAGACAGCTTTTGGCACTCCAATACCGCCAGTTTAGGAACTTGTTCCAATATATCAGACCACTGGCCTTCCGTCAGGGGACCGACGTCTCGTTCCCATTTGCTTTTAACAATCAATGGATGTGTTTCCAGATGGGCAGGTAGTAATTTTTTATATAGTTCCGAAATAAGACCCTTAGAGGACTCAGATGTAAGCAGCCTATGTAATGTTTGATTATGTGTCACTGTTACCGGGTTTGTCCTCCCCTGTCTTTCCAGTGCATGTCTCAGCTGCAAATACTGATAAAAGAAGACATGCGGAAGGTGAAACTCCGTTCTCAGTTGTTCAAAGCTTTTAAGAGTATTATTTTGTAGTACTTGTGACACTAAATGGATCCCTTTATCCTCCCATCCTCTGAACCCTACTAATTTTTTAATTTCTGGCAAGTCGGGGTTCTGCCACAGTGGCCAGAGCTCTGTAGGTCCACTTATCCCCAAAAGAGACTTACCCCTGTCCCACACCCGGAATATCATAGCCAGTGTGGGATATCGTGCCCCATTTATCTGTCTTTGTCCCACATCCAACCGGCAACCTGGGTACTTCCATACTGATCCCTCTCTCACTATATCACCACTGGTATCATACCCTCCTTCTTTGCCCCAACCCCTCAGATGTTGCATCTGGGAGGCTATATATATATATATATATATATATATATACATATATATATATATATGGGTTTGGTACCGCCAGTCCTCCCTCCTCCTTTCCCCGCTGTAGCACTTCCAGTCGAATCCTAGCTTGCTTTTTCTTCCAAATAAGTTCCCGGAATATTGTATTAATTTTTACAAAAAATTCCCTACATATCCACACTGGAGAATTATGTATAAGATATAGTAATTGTGGCATCATTACCATTTTAATTAAATTGGATCTGCCGATATTTGATAGCGGCAAACGGCACCAGGTATGCACTTTTGCTCTGAATCGCTGCAACAGGGGTTCCAGATTTAGGGCCTGGAAATCCTTCGGGATTGGGCTGACAATTACTCCCAGATATTTAAACTCCCGGACCACAGGAACTGGAATCTGTAAGTCCGAAAAGTCCCCCGGAAGGGGGTCCAACGGCATTAAAGCCGACTTGGACCAGTTGATTCGTAGACCAGACCTCTGTCCAAATTCCCGAATGATATTCATTGCCGGCAAAATCGAGGAACGTACCCTGTCTAAATATAAGAGTAGATCGTCTGCGTATAATGATATCTTTTGTTCCACGGCTCCACACCGAAATCCCTCTACCTCCCTGGATTTCCGTATTGCCACTGCCAACGGCTCCACTGCAGTCGCGAATAGCAAGGGTGAAAGCGGGCACCCCTGTCTAGTACCTCTTCCAAGAGGAAAAGACTCGGAGACCCTGCCATTAACCCTAACCTTCGCCACCGGTGAGTCATGTAGCAGTTTTACCCAATTTATGAATCTATGTCCAAAGCCCATTTTCCGAAGTACAGCCCACATATATTCCCATTCAAGGCTATCAAACGCCTTAGCGGCGTCTAAAGACAAAATTGTACTTTCCCCCGGTACCTCAGAACTATGTTGAATTCCCAAATATAATTTCCTGAGATTCATAGATGTGGCTCTGCATGGAATGAATCCTGTCTGATCACTCTGCACTATAGATGAGATGACTCGGGACATCCTATTGGCGAGCACCTTGGCCAGCAATTTAATGTCTGTTTGTAGGAGAGAGATTGGGCGATAAGAATCCGGGATCTCTGGATCTTTTCCGGGTTTTAATATTAAGACTATTAAGGCTTCCCTCATAGAGGGCGGGAGGACCCTCTGCCTTTCAGATTCTTCAAATACCTTAAGTAGTTTGGGTAGCAGTAAGGGTGCATAGGTTTTATAAAACTCTCCAGGCAGGCCATCCGTTCACGAAGCTTTTTCATTTTGTGTCTGGCCAAGCGCTTCCTCCAGTTCTTCCAATGAGATGTCCCGGTCCAGCAATTCCCTGTTTACATCACTCAGTGTAGGAAGAGAGAGAGCATTCAAATACTGCTCAATCTCAGTCTCCGTGAGGTCACAGTCTGATGTGTATAGCCGCATATAATACCTCTTTATTTCTCTTATTATATCCTTGCTTGCTGTTACAAAGTCACCTGATTCCGTCTTTAACCTATTTATTTATATAGGAAGATCCTTCCTGTGCTCTAATGACTGTGGCCAGTAGGTGCCCCACGCCCTCCCTCGCCATAAAATAATTTTGTTTAAGGAAATAGCGTTTATTTTCTGCCACTGACATGAGATTTTCTTTGAGTGACATCTGTGCCTTCTCTAGAGTGTTTTTAGTTTCTACTGTCAGGTTGAGCACCACCGCAGCCTCCGCATCAGATACCTCCTGAATCAGACTCTGGGTGTAACATTTGGTTTGACTTTTGCGTATGCATATTTCTCTAATATATATGCCCCTTACCACAGCTTTCATAGTGTCCCAAACTATGTGTGGTGGTGCAGAGCACTCATTAAGATGAAAGTATTCCAGAATGTTATCATATAAAGATCCCCCAATAAGCTGGATCCAGAAGGGATTAAGTTTCCAGATAGGCCTGGGCAGAGCGAGGGGGTTTCCCCATGCAAGCGTGACATGTAATGGTGAGTGATCAGATACACTTCTAGGTAGGTAGGTAGGCCACCTTTTGTGTATATGAGGCCATAAGTGCGTTTCCAATAGCCAGGTCTATCCGTGACATGGTGTGGTGGGAGCTAGAGTAACAGGAGAATTGTTTGGTTGTGGGGTATTGGGCACGCCAAAGATCTACAAAACCCAGCTCTGTTAGCATTCTAGCAAATGAAGTCGGGGCGGCGTTCTCCGATATGTTTCCCGAGTGTAATTTATCTAGATAGGGGATTTTAATAATTACTTACATCCCTATCAAAAGCGTCGGTACAGATGGAAGGGAATCTAAAATAGACAATATCCTTTTTACCGGTTCGACTGAATATGGTAGAGGGATATATATCGCAACCAGAATAAATTGTATACCATACAGCGTGCAAAGCAAACATACAAATCTGCCCCCCGGGTCAATCACTGATTTGGTACATGAGAACGGGATGGATTTGTGCACCAACACACTCACACCCCGTGCATGGGTCGAGTATGTGGAATGATATTCATGCGCGATCCATCCCTTCCTCAGCCAATAAACATTATCCCTGACCATGTGGGTCTCGGAGAGACATAAAATAGGCGGTAAAAGTTTCTGTAGGTGAGTAAATATAGCACATCTTTTGTTCGCATCTCCGAGCCCTCTAACATTCCACGCTACAATATTTAAAGATGTCGCCATAAGCGTAGACTAAGATATGATCCGGACGGATACTTCATACCTGGAGGAGAGAGGCGTTCTCCACCGATTCTCAAAAACATTAGGTTGAGCGACACGACTGAGGCACACCACGCTTCCCAAACAGATTGCATCATACAACAATAAACAAGAAAAACAAGGAGAGAGATAGGGCTCCGCACACCAGTGCGCAGTGCCCCTGCCCTCAAAATCAAGTGTCTCTTACACATTTCTCCCAAATAGAGAGAATCAGGGCTAAAAATACGCCCCAAGTCCATGCAGGGAGGGGGGTCCACAACTCGCTAGTGCAGCGTGTGTCCACAATGAACCGGCCGTCTCCCAACCTGGATCCTAGATGAATTTAACTGTAATGAGCTCACCAGCATAGCGTCCCAAACAAAAACAACGCCTGGCGGCAGAAAGGGAAATCTCAGGTATTCTTCCTCCTCATTGACCTCTCATTGATATCCAGCCAAGACAGTGCCACCCCAGCCGTATCAAAAAATGAGTCTCTCCGTTCGCAGCAATCCGCAGCTTAGCAGGGTACATCATGGAATATGGCACTTGTAGGTTGCGCAATCGTTTTTTTTATCTCAATAAATTGCGCTCTTTTACGTTGCACTTCCATGGAGAAATCAGGAAATATTGATATCTTCCTCCCATCAATTGCAAGCTCTTTGATATCTCTGGCTCTGCGCAGGATAGTGTCCCTATCTTTATAGTGCAGTAGTTTAATCAGAATAGGACGTGGGGGTGCTCCCGGCTGTGGGGCACGCGCAGGGACCCTGTGCGCTCTTTCAATGGTGAAAAAAAGAGGATAGTATGTCTTTTCCCATGGTGTCTTTAAGCCATTTTTCAAAGAAATTCAATGGGTCATTGCCCTCCATCCTCTCTGGGACCCCCACCAGTCTCAAATTACTTCTGCGGGAGCGGTTCTCTAAATCATCCACCTTGTTTAGCAGTGTGGAGATATTTTGCGTGGCCTTTCCCAGCTCTCGTGACATTGGTGGTAATTTATCCTCTGTTGTACTCACTCTTTCCTCCAGCTCCCCCATTCTGACAGTCACCCCTTGCAGCTCACGTTTAATACAGGCCATATCTGAGGTGACAGTTCCCATCTGGCTGCTTAGAGTGGCCAATGTGGTATTGCAAGAGTTAATTGCTGCCAGAATGTCTCTCAGTATGGCCTCAGTGAAAACAGGTGTTGTTTGCTCCACATCTCCCCCTCCTCCCTCTGCCAGCGCAGGCCTCTGTGTCTGCATATCTTGTGCTGCTGAACATGCAGGGCCCAGGGTACTCACAGTCTCACCGTCGGGTATGTTTTCTCCCTGCTCCAGGGCCCGTTCAGTGCTGCCATCGGGTGCCTCGTTGTAGGTAGGCTCTGTGCCAGGGGCCACTCTGGCAAACCGCTCCAACCTGCTTGCTACTCCCACTGCTCCAGCTCGGGATGGTGTGGATGCCGGCGGCGCCATATTGGATTCTTCAGAGGCGCGCTCCTGTGCGTCTCTGTCCCTTTTATTGCTGCTGCGGGTCGGCATATCCTGGCTGTGCTCGCTTCCCCGGGTGTTATAAGTAGTGTTGCAGCCCTCCAGGGTCGGTAGTGCCCGTCAGCAAGGCCGGTGTGCAGGATGATTCAGGATCCAGGCAGGAGCTCACCCACGCTGCTTCCTCTCTACATGAGGTCCAGGCCACGCCCCCGCCTTTTCAAACTCTTATTGCAAGTAACAGGTGTGGGTAATATGAAAACCACACCTGAAACAAGATAAAAAGGGAGAAGTTGAATTGTCTGTGTGCCACACTAACAATGGAGAACAGAGAATAGGACCAAATTTCTTTATTAATCTCCAGAGATCTTGAGGTTTGGGGGGTTTTTTGGTTGTTTTTTGTGTTGTCCACTGTGTGCAACATCGAGAGGTTTACAACCTATGGCGCTATAGCTAATCTACCTGAACATGAACTGCAGAGGAACATTTTGAAAGAATAGTCCAGTGTCACTTTTTTTTTTTTTTCATTCAAATATGGACAGCTTGCACTATGGCAGAAGTCCCAGGAGGACCCCACTGCTGACATACAAAGTGCAATTTGACAAAATGTGCATGAGTAACCAAAATTTTTCTGGTAAAATGTCATGTCTTTAGATAAGACAGAGCTTTTTGGGAAAGCACATCATTCTGTTAACTGAAAAACAGAATGATGCCTACAAAGAAAAGAACACTGTAACTAGTCACTTATGGTGGGGAAAATATTTAGTCAGCCACCAATTGTGCAATTTCTCCCCCAAAAAGATGAGGCCTGTAATGGACATCATAGGTAGACCACAACTATGAGACAAAATGAGAAAAATCAAGAAAATCACCTTGTCTGACTTGGCAAGATGGTGGTTTTTTGTTTTGTGTGGTTTTTTTTTTTTTTTTTTATAATAAAGGTAGAAAATAAGTATTTAGTCATCTAAACATGCAAGATTTCTGGCTCTCGGACCTGTAACTTCATTGAGAGGCTCCTCTCCTCCACTCGTTATTGCAGTAATGGCACCTGTTTAAACTTATTAGTATAAAGACACCTTTCCACAACCTCAGTTACACTCCAAACTTCACTATGGTGAAGACAAAAGAGCTAAGGACACAAACAAAATTTGTAGTCCTGCACCAGGCTGGGAAGCCTGAAACTGCAATATGCAAGCAGCTTGGTGTGGTGATCAACTGTCAGCAGTGGGGTCCTCCTGGGCCTCCTGCCATAGTGCAAACTATCTGTCCATATTTGAATGAAATAAAATGCTGACACTGGACTATCCTGCATTGTAACCTTTCAAATTTTTCTCTGCAGTTCAGGTAGATTAGCTATAGTGCCATAGGTTGTAAACCTCTTATGTTGCACACGGTGGTCAACACACAATTACCGGCCTCATCTTTTTAATTGCACAATTGGTGGCTGACTAAATGGTTATAGGAAGTGATTGCAACTTATTTCCAAAGTTGTGCAACCAAATATTAACATGAGAGGGCTAACAAGTTTGTCGCCAATTTTATGGGGTTGGGGGAAATTGTCCAATTTTTTTTTTTTTTTTTTTTATCCAATACACAAGAATAGTTGTGTAAACAAAATGTGTACCATAATCGCGATAATTTTCTTGGTGAAATACTTCATCTTCTGAATCCATGTTAGGGGTGCCAACACTCAGCCATCACTGTACATATGCAAAAAAACAAATCTACTTTTATTGCTCTAGGTTTTTTTATGTGATTTAGTACCGGTACATTATTCCACATTTAAAAAAAAAAAATAAAAAAAAATTATGGGCTTTGCTTGCTGAACATCATTGTTGGCGTGGCCTGGACATTTCAGGTATAGTCTTCTCTCTCCATGGTGTCCACCAGCACCGCATCATCGCTGTATGGGAGAATGTCTGCACTATGTAGCCTATTGGACCAGCGCCTTCTCTTGTGAAGGAATATCAGCACTAGGGGTAGAACTAGTGTAATTACGGTGAATGTCGCAATCAAAGCAATATTCATGGCTTTTCTACCTGCAAAAGAAAGTTGACAACTGTATAATAGGTTGGTAATAATAAAATGAATAAATTTGTCTAAAATAGTATCACCAAGAATAGGATTATATTGATGGATGAATGTGGCATCCTGCAACTGGGTTTTGCAATTCACAAATTGTGATTTCTTAAAGTCACAAGTACCCTGTGGGCATTTCTGAGCTTTATATATGCTTCCGTGCAGTCACCACATTAAACACTTTCCCTGTTCCTCTTTGTTTTGTTAACTGATGGCTCCAGGGTTTGTTTCTTGTGCATGTTCCATGTAATCCTACAACTGCACTTCAGCATTTCTGTCCTAACTTTGAGCAATAGAATCAGTGTTCTTGTTTTATACCCAGATAACTGTGCAGAGCAGGGAGAATGCTGTGGTGCCCTGTGCTGGGATTCCATGGTTGTTGCCCTGTGCTGGGATTCCATGGTTGATGCATGTGTCATGGAATCCCAACACAGTGCAACAGTTCAGCACTGAAGAACGTGACAAATGCTAGAATATTCAATAAAGACCAAAGGAGGTAATGTTGGGCAGGGTTTGAGGTGACTACTTGTCAAGCTCAGAGCACACTCAGCGCCTTGCTTCATATAACAATGAGATCATAAGTATGATTTAGGCTATATGCGCACAGTGCGTTTTTCGCGGCGTTTTTGCGCATTTTTCGGGTGCGTTTTTGGCCTCAAAACTGCAGGACTTTGCTTCCCCAGCAAAGTCTATGAGTTTTCATTTTTGCTGTCCGCACACATCTGTTTTTTTTACCTGCGTTTTTGAGTTAAAAAAAAAAAAATGGACATATCAGTTCTTTCCTGCGTTTTTCTGCGTTTTCTCCCCATGCAATGCATTGGAAAAACGCAGCAAAACGCAGAGATCAAAAACGCAGCAAAACGCAGCCAAAAACGCACCAAATCGCGGCAAAAACGCATGCGTTTTTTGATGCGTTTATTCGACGCAAGTGCGTTTTTGTGCGTTTTTAGCGGCCAAAAACGCACAAAAACGCAGCGTCAAAAAGACGCAGTGTGCGAACCTAGCCTTAGGGTGCATTAAACTTGTCTACAAAAGCTATAAATGTATGTTAACGCGAAAGTACTAGAGGGGAAAAGAAAACAATCAGAACTTGCATATCAATGAATGGATAGTTTGTGGATTCCAACCAGAATGTGGAAACCCCAATCTGGAGCTAGGACATACTTTTGGTACAGCCGGAGACCAGTAAGTAAGGAGGGTCTACTTTTACCTCCATAATAGGTGGAATTGTCTATTATGATTTATTAGACTTCAAAGGGCCCATATTTTGCTCTTGCAAAGATCTTCTGTATTCCGGAATATACCCTAAAAATCAATTAGGACAACCCTTTTGATGAACAAGATGGGAATTTCTCATGAAAGCGATTTTTTTTTTTGTCAATTTATCTTGTGGCTACGGTGTTTATTTGCCCCCCAAATGTATCAATGTTGGCTATATTTGGGTGTCTTTAGATGGAACACCTGGCTAAAGCTATTTTGCCACTTCTTAATCAACCCTAAGGGTACTTTCACACCTCCGGTTTTTCTTCTGCGGCACAATCCGGCACTTTGCAGGAAAAATCGCAACCGTTTTTTTTTGCTGCCGGTTGCGATTTTCCTGCATAGACTTTAATTAGTGCCGCATTGTGCCGCATGGCCTTGCGTTCCATCCGTTTTTTGCCGCATGCGGCAGATTTAGCCGATGCGGCGGCCGGATGGAACGTTGCCTGCCACTTTTTTTCGTGCGGCAAAAAAACCGCATCGCGCCGCATTCGTCCGATGCGGCGCATCTCTCAATGCATGCCTATGGCGGCCGGATGCGGCAAATACCGCATCCGGCCGCCACATGCGGTTTTTGCCACTGCGCATGCTCAGTAGCATGCCGCAAGCGGCAAAAACCGGGCGGGCCGCATGGGAAAAACTTATGCAAAGGATGCGGTGTTTTCACCGCATCCGTTGCATAGCTTGCACAGCCGGATTGAGCCGCAGGGCTCAAGCCGGATGTCTGAAAGTAGCCTAATGGAGTAAGAAATGTGACTAAGTTTGTTTTGTTTCAATATTTCAATGAGACCGGTTGTAAAAACCCTCAAATTTCCCCAAATTTGTTCCAAACAGCAATAGTGAAAAAAATGATGCAGTCTTACCAACGATGCGGCTCTCTTTGGAAACATCTGATGAGAGAAAAAGAGTAAATTTGCTGTTTAAAATTTATTTCAATAGAAATGTAAAATCTAATTGTGCTGGTTTTGTTTTATGGTTTGACTTTTGGGTGTGGGCGCTCTTACCATCATAGAAGATCGTCACTCAGGCAGTTTTTATTCAAAGCTTATATTTTGAGGGGGAAAAAAATTCTGGAAATTTAGGGTTAAGTTGAAGCAACCTTTTTTTTTTTTTTTTAGAGATGAATGGACCCCTGGAAGTTTGGTTTGGCGAGTTCATCCGAACTGTTCATTTTGGGACTCGGACTTGGCCTGAACTCCATTTGAAGGCACTGGCACTGAGCACAGCGCTGCTCATGAGGGGTTTGCATACGTAACACGGTGTCGATACTTTTAAAGTTTGGGTTTGCTAATCTCTACTACCTTTGCCTCAAGCAGCTCCCCGGTATTGAGCTCACATATTGAACAAAACACATCTTCTACCACATGCCCTTAAAGGGGACCCGCCAGCTAATGGAAATCTCACGCATGCACGCCGCTCATTTCTGCAATGTCACTGTGCCTCAGAAGATGGGTGTACACTTCATTAGGCGCATTGTACAATGCCTGGAAGTTCAGAAGATGTACGAATGAATGCTGTTGGGTTGGAGGGCATAGAGAACCTGACAGGTTCCCTTTTAAATACTCCACATTCCATTTACCCTCAACAGTCTTAAAGGGAACCTGTCAGATGTACTATGCACCCAGAACCACGAGCAGTTCTGGGTGCATATTGCTAATCCCTGCCTAACCGTCCCTGTATCTAGTAGCATACATATAGATCTTTAGAAATACTTTTTCTAAAGATCCTTTATCATATGCTAATGAGGCCAGAGACTAGTTGCAAGGGCGTTAGTACCTTTGGCTAGTTGGCCCTCTTAGCATGTCCCTGTTGGTATACTAACATGCTACTCAATGCACAGCGTCAGAGATATGGTCGCTTTCACCTCTGCCACTGGTTTTCAGCTCAGTGCACATGATGATAACGTCACTGGACTTCCGGTCATGCATGCTCCTCCAGTTTGAAGCCGGGACGCGTACGCCTAGTTTCATAGTACACATGACCGTAAGCCCAGGACTTCTGATCAAGTTCACTGAGCCAAAATCCACCATCGGGCCTGGTGGCAGCAGAGAGCAGTGAGACTGACCAGGCATCTGACGCTGCGCATTCATTAGCATGTTAGCACGTCCCTGTGGGTGTGCTTACATGCTAAGAGGGCGGACTAGTCGACGGAGCTACCACTCTTGGGACTAGTCCCTGTGCTCATTAGCGTATCTCATATGGGATCTTTAGAAATACTTTTTCTAAAGATCCTTATCTATGCTAGTGTATACAGGGACGGTTAGGCAGGGATTAGCAATATACACCCAGAACTGCTCGTGGTACTGGCGGCATATTGGACCAGACAGGTTCCCTTTAAAGACATACATGCTTGATTCCAATGACAAAAACATAGCACCAATTTATTATGGTTTATATCTCCTTCTGAAGTAAAATGGAGCTTACAATCTTTGGACAGGTCAAGAAAACAGTTAAGGTGGTGTCACACACAGCGACGACAACGACGTCGCTGCTACGTCACCATTTTCTGTGACGTTGCAGCGACGTCCCGTCGCTGTCACTGTGTGTGACATCCAGCAACGAGCTGGCCCCTGCTGTGAGGTTGTTGCTCGTTGCTGAATGTCCTGCTTCATTTTTTCGTCGTCGCTCTCCCGCTGTGAAGCACATATCGCTGTGTGTGACAGCGAGAGCGACGAAATGAAGCGAGCAGGGAGCAGGAGCCGGCATCTGGCAGCTGCGGTAAGCTGTAACCACGGTAAACATCAGGTAACCAAGGGAAGGCCTTTCCCTGGTTACCCGATATTTACCTTCGTTACCAGCCTCCGCCGCTCTTGCTGCTAGTGCAGGCTCCTACTCTGTGCACATGTAGCTGCAGTACACACTGGGTAATTAACCCTATGTGTACTGTAGCTAGGAGAGCAAGGAGCTAGCGCTAAGCAGTGTGCGCGGCTCCCTGCTCTCTGCACATGTAGCGACGTTATGATTGCTGCTGCGTCGCTGTGTTTGACAGCTAAGCAGCGATCATAACAGCGACTTACAAGGTCGCTGTTACGTCACAGAAAATGGTGACGTAACAGCGATGTCGTTGTCGCTGTCGCTATGTGTGAACCCAGCTTTAAGGTTAGTTTCAGACATCCGTCTTTTCGGCGGAGTCGGCACACGCCAGTACAGTGTATACAGTATAACGGCAGAGCGGCAACTTCTGGGTCACATACTCTGGTCACATGACAGCATGTGACCGGAGCTTGTTGCACTGCCGTTGTACTGTATACACTGTACTTGAGTGCGCCGGATCCGGCAAAAAGACTGATGTATGAACCTAGCCTAAGTCATTCAAAAGAAAAAATATTCTCTCATTTTTGTATGCAGCTCTGCTGCACCTGGATGTAATCAGGCACAGACTAGATATAAACCCTTCACACCCTGCACTCGGGATGACCACATCCAAGTAAGGCCCGTTTCACACGTCAGTGAAAAACAGTGACATTTTTCACTGGCGTGTAAAACACGCACATGTCCCTGCGTGTGCCGTGATTCACGGCACACGTGGGTTGTCTAAGTGCAATCCGGGCTCCGTTCTCCGTGGCCCGTGATTGCACTTAGAAAACAACTCACCTGTGCCCGCTCCCGCTCTCCATGGTGCTGATCGCTCCCGCGGTGCAGCATCTGGTGACCCCCGCAGCAGCTGCTTCCGGGTCGGCTGTGTCGCGCATAATGAATATGCGCGACAATAATGAGCCGGCTTAGAAGCAGCAGGGAGAACGGGCTGCAGAGGACATCTCTGGACGCCGGGTGAGTAAAAATGATTTTTATTTTAAAAGTACGTTTTTTTCTGGCACGTGTTTCACGGACCACACCACTGAGTGGTCCGTGGAACATCAGTGATGCCAGAAAAAAATGGACATGTCTCCGTGCAGCAATCACGCACACGCGGGTACGCCGCACGGAGACACGTGCAGTGAAAAATCACTGACGTGTGAGCAGACCCATTCATTATAATGGGTCTGCGTATGTCAGTGATTCTGGTACGTTTAAAAAAAAGCACAAACGTCCCAGAATCACTGACGTGTGAAAGGGGCCTAAGATGGTGATGTGGGGGGAGGGGTAGTTTTGGTAACTGGGGAATGTTGGAGCAATTTGTAGAAAAATCCATGGACAGAGGGAAGAAGCTAAGAGAGAACAACATGGACCTACTAATACGCCATTCAACCCGCACCTGAAGAAGGATCTTTTTAGGTTGGATTTGTCTATTTTTGGGAAACCTATATTACGCCCAGTAAAATGTTAGGGAAAAAAGGCCTAAATATCTCTAAAGTAGCTGTGATGGAGATATCGGTTAGACAAGATAAGCTAAAAATCAGAAGTGCCACCAAAGTCTCTGTTGCACGAGCATATCGTTATCAATTCGACAAAATTGTGGCAACCTCCTCCACCCCTAAATGTAATTTTTCTGCTGTGTACTCACGTTTACATAGGACTGCTGATTCTTTAAATTGATCGCAGTCTGTGACGTCCCACCGTCCGCTCTGCGTGTTCATTTTCACACAAGTGTTGAGGTTATAATCCTCTGACTGTTCTTGTCCCCAATTTAAAAAGCTGACGTCAGACTTGTCGTACCATTTCAGCGAGTTGTCTGTGGAAACATGATGATGAGGTTTATATACAATTTATGGCTTGTGGCCATTGTACGTATATTCAGTGCCATGGACAGGATGGTGTCTGGGAGATTGGGAAAAGTTTTCTTACGTTTTTAGCATAAATTGTACAGTTCAATACGGCGTATTATATATGGTGGCATAACCATATACAAGGAACTTACCATCGCTGTCATAGAATATGCCCAGTAACACTTCTGTGGGACCTTTCCATTTGGTCTGGAACGTTTTAACCAGGAATGAATTCTCCTCCTGTGAACTGATGCTTATAAGGTCAGCGCCAATATCTGAGGGACATGGACAGAAAAAGAGAAATTGCAGCGTACTGTTGGGAGATACAGGGTATGTTCACCTGTAGCCGCTCTGTTCTAGAAATTTCTAGAATTATCACATGAGTTAGGGCGGCACGGTGGCTCAGTGGTTAGCACTGCATTCTTGTGGTGGCTCAGTGGTTAGCACTGCAGCCTTGCAGCGCTGGGGTCCTGGGTTCAAATCCCACCAAGGACACCATCTGCAAGGAGTTTGTATGTTCTCCCCGTGTTTGCGTGGGTTTCCTTCGGGTTCTCCGGTTTCCTCCCACACTCCAAAGACATACAGGTAGGGAGTCTAGATTGTGAGCCCCAATGGGGACAGTGTGACCAATGTATGTAAAGCGCTGTGGAATTAACAGCGCTATATAAATGAATACATATTATTATTATGAGTTAAAGGTCAGAAAAGGGTTCAAACATCACTAATGTCCCTAGGAATTGATGGTTTTCAGGTGCTCATACAACATCATAGCTTCTATGTAGTAATTCCTCTTCATTTGCTCTATAGTCGGAGACTGTAGATGCTTTATCTCCTCTGTGCCCTGGAGATATCTACACGCTTCCCCTCTTTATTAGGTTTCCATTAGTTTGCTTTCTGCCCTCTTAAGGAGTTTAGATACTTTTTTTTCTCCAAGCTGTAGAGATCTGTATGAACTTCCTTACCAATTCATGCAGTTTCCTATGGTTGACTATTCTCTGCTTCCCTGAGACTGTACTGCACTTTCTCCTCCAAGCTATGGCGATCTGTGTGAGCCCCCTTACCTTTTCCTGTGTTTTCCTATAGTTGTCTATTCTCTTCCCTCCCTGAGACTGTAGACTCTTTCTCTCCTCTCTGTGCTGTGGATATTTGTGTACACCCCTTCCCTCCTACTATACCTAACACTAAGTGAAGGGAGGGTGAAGCAGAAAGCTGTCTAAACTTGGCAAGTGCTTTGACAGATGTGAAACCTTTTTTCAGATTATTCCGCTAGATAAAGGACTAAAGGCCGCTTTACACACTACGATTTATCTGACGATCTCGTTAGCGATGTGACATGCCCAGATCGTTGTTACAATTTGCCGAGATCGCTCATAGGTCGTTTATTAGCGGTCACACGTAACGATCTCACAAGCGACGCAAAATCGTTCAGCGATAAATTGTTTGACCAAGGCGGTCGTGTGGATGTTGTTCGTCGTTTGCAGGGTGTCAAACGTAGCAATGTGTCTGCTGCGTTCCAAACGATGAACAATATTTTGAAACTGAACGACGTGTCAACGATCAACGATTTTCAACCTATTTGTGATCGTTCGGAGATGCTCGTAGGTGTCACACGCAACGACGTCGCTAACGATGCCGGATGTGCGTCATGGAATCCGGATGACATATCGTCAGATAAATCGTAGCGTGTAACGCCGCCTTTAGACATTCTGCAGCTACAAAATGCTAGAAAATGAAGACCATTTAGAAAGTGGCATAACAAAACCTCACATCCTCTGCCCTTTAATGACAGACAGGAAAAAAAAATAGTTTTTGCTAAGTTGTTCAGTTTTGGGGGGTTTGGACAATCACCAAATTTTTCTTATTTGCACTTAATGGAGGTGATAATATCCAGCGACTCTGACATACTTTCAGCAGCCAGTAATCACGAGCAGAGGATAGTCTGTGTCACAGGGTGGGACAGGTAGACCATTTTTGCAACTTGGCCAAAAAAAGTAAGACCTTAAATAGAGAATCCATTTTGCTATTGAAAATCTTTCACCCTAGACTTTGTTTTTTATATATATACTGTGTCTATACTGTGTTTTCTGCCATTATTTTGCTATTAGGTAGCAGAGAATTGCAACGCAGAGGAATTTTATTTATTGATCATCACTAGTGATGAGCGAGTACTAAAAAGCTCGGGTGCTCGAGGCTCGGGCCGAGCATCCCAAGATACTCGTGTACTCGGCCCGAGCACCGAGCCCAATGTTATCCTATGGGAGACCCGAGTATTTTTGTGAAATTACCACCGGCAGCATGTAGAAACCCTAAAAATGTCACAAAAGTCTCAGAAAAGTGCTCAAATGACATGGCAACAGCATGGGGAAGACCCCTTGAAGCATTTATCACTCAAAAGTCACAGCTGTGAACAATTTTGTCCGCGTTTTACGCCATTTTTACGGACTCACCAGAAAACCTTCCAAAATGACACCAAAATGAATTTTCATGGCAGAAATGTTAAGGGCACATACCCAATAGTGAGATAGAGCTGGTGTATGTTACTTTTTGAGATCAATACATGAAAGATTTTACGTAAAACATTGTGTGGCACTCCGATGTCCAAAACGCACGTTTTGTGCTTTTTACTAGCGATGTCGGTCATTTTTTTTTTTCATTCTATCTCCCGTCGGTCGGTCTCGCTCTGTCTGTCTTGTCTGTCCCCCTCTCACAGTCTGTCGGTCATTCTCCCCCCTCTCTCTTACTTACCGTTCCCCGATCACTGCTGCGGCGCTGCACGGCTGTTCACTAAACTCCGGCGGCTTTTCCTCTTTAGAAAAAGCCGGCCGCTCATTAAACAATCTCGTAATCCCTGTTTTCCTGCTTTTCGGCGCCTATGATTGGGTGCAGTGAGACACCTGTCACTCAGCGTGGGGGGCGTGTCTCACTGCAACCAAACACAGCAGCCGGTGTGTGTGTGTATACTGTGCAGTGAAATAAATAATTAAACAATTAAAAAAAAACGGCGTGCGGTCCCCCCAATTTTAATACCAGCCAGATAAAGCCATACGGCTGAAGGCTGGTATTCTCAGGATGGGGAGCTCCACGTTATGGGGAGCCCCCCACCCTAACAATATCAGTCAGCAGCCGCCCAGAATTGCCGCATACATTATATGCGACAGATCTGGGACTGTACCCGGCTCTTTCCGATTTACCCTGGTGCGTTGGCAAATCGGGGTAATAAGGAGTTAATGGCAGCCCATAGCTGCCACTAAATCCTAGATTAATCATGTCAGGCGTCTCCCCGAGATTCCTTCCATGATTAATCTGTAAATTACAGTTAAAAAACACACACACCCGAAAAATCCTTTATTAGAAATAAAAAACACTAACAAAGTCCCTCATCACCAATTTATTAACCCCGACAAACCCTCCTTGTCCGGCGTAATCCACGGTCCTCCAGCGTCGCGTCCAGCTCTGCTACATTGAGGTGACAGGAGCTGCAGAATACACCGCCGCTCCGGTCACCTCCACGCAGCTAATGAGGTGAGTATAGCGATCAGCTGAGCTGTCACTGAGGTTACCTGGATGCAGCGGTGGATGCAGCGGTGGCCGCGGGTAACCTCAGTGACAGCTCAGCTGATCGCGCTACTCACCGCCGCTCCGGTCACCTCCACGCAGCTAATGAGGTGAGTATAGCGATCAGCTGAGCTGTCACTGAGGTTACCCGCGGCCACCGCTGCATCCACCGCTGCATCCAGGTAACCTCAGTGACAGCTCAGCTGATCGCTATACTCACCTCATTAGCTGCGTGGAGGTGACCGGAGCGGCGGTGTATTCTGCAGCTCCTGTCACCTGAATGTAGCAGAGCTGGACGCGACGCTGGAGGACCGTGGATTACGCTGGACAAGGAAGGTTTGTCGGGGTTAATAAATTGGTAATGAGGGACTTTGTTAGTGTTTTTTATTTCTAATAAAGGATTTTTCGGGTGTGTGTTTTTTAACTGTAATTTACAGATTAATCATGGAAGGAATCTCGGGGAGACGCCTGACATGATTAATCTAGGATTTAGTGGCAGCTATGGGCTGCCATTAACTCCTTATTACCCCGATTTGCCAACGCACTAGGGTAAATCGGGAAGAGCCGGGTACAGTCCCAGAACTGTCGCATATAATGTATGCGGCAATTCTGGGCGGCTGCTGACTGATATTGTTAGGGTGGGGGGCTCCCCATAACGTGGAGCTCCCCATCCTGAGAATACCAGCCTTCAGCCGTATGGCTTTATCTGGCTGGTATTAAAATTGGGGGGACCGCAAGCCGTTTTTTTTAATTATTTATTTATTTATTTTACTGCACAGTATAGACACGCCCACCGGCTGCTGTGATTGGGTGCAGTGAGACACCTGTCACTCAGCGTGGGGGCGTGTCTCACTGCAACCAATCATAGGCGCCTGTGGGCGGGGATAGCAGGGAATATGAGATGGCTGTGTGCAGAGCACAGTGCGCCCGCCGGTATAAAGGCTCGGTCACGCTGTGCAGGCCGGCCAATCACTGCAATTCCACAACTAACAGGGCTGTGGCATTGCAGTGGTCTGCCAGCCAATCCCTGCATGAGGGCTGGCTCTCAAAAGAGCGCCAACATGCAGGGATGAAGACCACGAGTACAGCACGAGTATTGCAAAATTACTCGGTCCCCGCCGAGTAGCCCGAGTACAGTGATACTCGTGCGAGTACCGAGTAGTAACAAGCATACTCGCTCATCACTAATCATCACTAGAGTTGAGCAATTCGCATTCGCTATACTCATAACGAGAACTGTCTAATACTCGCGTATTCATTCCGAATAGTGTGTGCAATGCAAGTCAATGGGGAAAAACTGGCAAAGTAATGAGTAACCAGAATTCTGCACTATTCACTACTCGCACGAAAAGTGCGGCATTCAGGTTACTCGTTACTTTGCGAGTTTTTCCCTATTGACTTGCATTGCACACACTATTAGGAATCAATACGCGAGTATTAGACAGTACTCGTTAGGAGTATAGTGAGTACAAATAGGTACTCGCTAAACTCTAATCATCACTTTTGGGAATCTTTCCCCTTAGTTAACGCTCAGATGTTCCAGGAGACTAGACAAGTTTGGATCACGGAACCAGTAAATCCATACTTCAGCCCCATCCCCTGTTTGAGGCTTTTGGGAAAAGGTACGTGAAGCTCTGCTAAGATATCACACACAAGATCTGTTAAAGATACTAAACTTGACAATATTCTGAAAACTCACAGTATCACCGGGTTTTAATACCTTTGCAAAGGTCTCGAGCTGGTTCAACACTTAGTGAATTCTGTGTCACATGGACGAATGTGTAACAACTGCTGTGAAACTGGACCCACAATGGAGAAGGACAGGCTGCGAAACAAGACAGGAGATAGGAAATAAAGCTATATGAATGATAAATATAAGTAATATATAACAAGGACATACGGTACATGCCACACGGGTCACCAACGTAGCACGTGCCGTACGGGTCGCCAACGTAGCACGTGCCGTACGAGTCGCCAACGTAGCACATGCCATACGGGTCGCCAATGTAGCACGTGCCGTACGGGTAGCCATCGTAGCATGTGAGGTACGGGTAGCCATCTTAGCACGTGCCGTACGGGTAGCCATCGTAGCACGTGCCGTACGGGTAGCCATCGTAGCACGTGAGGTACGGGTCGCCAACGTAGCACGTGCCGTACGGGTAGCCATCGTAGCACGTGCCGTACGGGTAGCCATCGTAGCACGTGAGGTACGGGTAGCCATCGTAGCACGTGAGGTACGGGTAGCCAACGTAGCACGTGCCGTACGGGTCGCCAACGTAGAAGGTGCCGTACGGGTAGCCAACGTAGCACGTGCCGTACGGGTAGCCAACGTATTATTGTGCACTTACACGGAGGTTTGACCGCATCCTTTTTAACTGATGGAGCTTTTAATTAAAATTTGGCAGTGTTCGCCGACTGAATGTTCCATCTTATTAATGGATATGCAGTTAAAACATGATTTAAAAAAAAATCCAAAAAAGTAACGTTTTAGTCTGTAATATACTAATATAGCCCTTCTTCAGACAAATTGCTGGGTGTGAGGAGAAAAGGTACACAGCGCCATAAAATAAGGGTAAAATAATCCCGGTGGTAGTGCGCAACTGTCTGAAGGTGGTCTATATTACAGACGGAAAAGTTACCAGTAAAATCACATTTTCACTGCAATTACTGTATTTTTTGGATTTTAAGACACCCTTTTCCTCCCAAAAATTTGGGATGAAAATGAGGGGTGCATCTTATAATCCGAATGCACCTTACCAAGAGGTGATAGAGAGGGGTCGTAGAAGGCAGGCACTGTGCTGAGGTCTGCAGGTTGCTGTACTGTACTGTGCTGCGGGCTTTTGTGCTGCGAGCAGTGAGGCAGGGGCATCCTGAAAATGTCAGTGGTACTGGAATCAAATAATGGCGTGCGGAGGTGACGCCTGGGCAGATGGAGCTCTCGGCTCAAGCTCTCATCTGCACACGCGCCGCCTCCGGCCCATTAATCTTCCAGCAGCGGTCTTAAGGAAAATGGCGCCTGGAGGTAGCGCATGCGCGGAAGAGATCTCGTCTTCTCATTGAGCCGATAACTTAATCTGCGCATGTGTAGACTCCGGGCGCCATTTCTTTGAAGCCCGCACCACCGACAGTTTCTGGAAGTTGCCTACCTCACAGCATCTGGGACATCCGCCACCCTCACCATCGTCCCTGACTCCTCTGACCCCCGCTGCTATCTCCCCCTTCCCCAGTAAGAGACTACCGGATTGTAAAATGGACCCCTTTTTTTATTCTCTCTAAATTTGGGGTGTATCTTATGATCTGGTGCATCTTCTAAATCTTAAATATGGTACTTAAAGAGAACCAACCAGCGGGATTTTCATATATAAAGTAAAGGCAGTGCTATACTGGTGCTGGTATGCTGAATGTAAGCATAGCTTCTGTTGTGAGTTTCAATGTTTTATTTCAGAAATATGTGCAAGTAAAGTTCCAGCAATACACTGTTGTTTGATAGACAGGTGCAACAGGAAGTGAATATGTGGGTCAGGTCTTGCTCTCTATTGCCACCTGTCTGCCTGCTTGGCCTTCCTCCCCTGTCTCCATCATACACATTAATTCCAGTGCCTGTGCACTAGGATTTGGAAGTATTACTTAAAAGTCTTCACTAAGCTGGCATCGGAGTAGGCGCCTGCCATAGCGCTATCCCTGGCGTCATCTTTGTGAGCACTGCCTTCTGTCAGAGGACTCCCGTATGTGCTATGACAGGGTGGCGCATGCGCTCTTGCATCCTCTGCTCTCATTGTCACCGCGGGAGCGCGTGCGGTCACAACAGAACTGCAGACTGCCCACAAAATCAGCTCACCGGTCTCCTGTGAAGTGTGCAGCTCGTGTTCTTCTTAGCGCGGTCTACAACCGGATGATTTTGTGGGCGATCTGGATTTCTGATGTGACCGCGCATGATCCCGTGGTCACAATGAGTGCAGAGGATGCAAGGGCGCACGTGCCACCCTCACATAGCGCATACGGCAGTCCGCTGAAAGAAGTGTTCACAAAAATAGTGCTGCAGATAGCACTATACACAGACGCCGACTCCGATGCCATCTTAGTGAAGACTTTTATGTAATACTTCCAAGTGATTCCGGAATTAACATGTATGACGGTGACAGGGGGAGGAAAGCCAGGCAGGCAGACAGAGGCGGGAATAGATAGCAAGACCCGACCCACATATTCCCATCCTGTTGCACCTGTCAGTCAAATAGCAGTGCATTGCTGGAACTTTACTTGCACATATTTCTGAAATAAAACATCCAATCTCTGAACAGAAGCTATGCTTACATTCAGCATCCTAGACCCAGTATAGCACTGGCTTTATTTTATATATGAAAATCCCGCTGGTTGGGTCCCTTTAATGAGCGCCAGATTTATTTATCCTTTTATCGAATAAGAAGGGGTATCATATCTGCAGCACCCATAATATTTTGACAGTAACGTGTTTCCAACCTTATTATTAATGGATATGCCATCACTTTTCCCAGTGGTTGGACCCCCATAGTATTGATTGCATATTCTAGTGGTATACCATCACTTATTAAGGTGGGGATACCACTTTAATTGCACAATCACATCACACAGATGATGTCTGATTAGTATTTGGCATTATTGAATTTCAATGCCCAATCTTTTAGTTCTTCTCCGGTCCGGTATGCTGCCACCAGAGGTGCCATTCTTCAGCCAACTCCTTTCTCCCCCCAGTGCTGTCCATGCCCCCTAGTGATGTGCGTGCCCCCCAGTGTTGTTTGTGCACCCCAGTGCTGTCTGTGCTCCTCCAGTGATGTATGTGCCCCCCAAATGCTGTCTGTGCCCCAAAGCAATATCTATGCCTCCCAGTGATGCATATACAATACATCACAAGAGAGGCCGAGGGCATATACATCAGTGGCTCATGTGATGTATATATCACAGGCAGGGCTGGAGCATATACATCATATGAGGGGCTGGGGTATACACATCACTGGAGGGGCTGGGGCATATACATCATGTTGGAGATGCTGGGGCCATATACATCACAGGAGGGGATGGAGGCAAATACATCACATTGGAGATGCTGGGGGCATACACATCAGAAGAGAAGCTGGGGCATATACATCACAGGAGGGGCTGGGTCATACAAATCAAAGGAGGGGCTGGGACATCTCCTGTAATGTATATACAGCAGCCCCAGCATCTCCTATGTGATATATATATCGCAGTCCCAGCGTCTCCTATGTGATCTATATGCCCCCAGCCCCTCCTGTGATGTATGTACAGCAGTCCCAGTCTGTTATGTGATGTATATGATTTACCAATCTTATTATCACAAAGAGTTGACTGCACTTCAGACCGAGACAATCCTGGAAAAGCAGCTGTGAGAAGCAACATGATTAATGTCACAAATGTAGCCGGGCAATTTTCACATTAATAATTTGGTGCGGCCCCTGAAGGTTGGTAGAAATTTTCAAATGGCCCCCGGCAGTAAAAAGGTTCCCCACCCCTGCCATACAGGCACATGGATGTTCAGTCAATGCAAAAATGTACATGTAGGGGGATTACAAATTATAGCAAAAGAAATATATTAAATAAGAGGTCAGAAAAGTTCTAGTCCATTGTCATTATTCCCAGCTGCTTATTGAGCGCTTTCTTCAGTCTTGCACAATGTCACATCCCCATATTACTTCCTGCACGTTGCGATACAGAACGTCCGACTGCTGCACATATTAGGACTTTATTATTACACTATATTTGTCATAAAATATATTAAAGTTGATTTCACATAACAAAATCGCTTTATTGATGCAGTTTTTGATGTGCCAGCGGTTTTCCAGCTGTGTCTGATACCCCATAGAAAAGGCAGAGACGATTTATTACCATCTGATCCTTCTCGATCGCTAAAAAAAGATCCATTTCTATGTTCTCTTTCGTTTTTGCAGATTGCAAGATGGCTTTCTTCTCCTTATAAAAATGAATGTGACACACATCATCATGTGGTTTTGAGGCCACTGCGGATTTGGGACCAAGAGCGCTGGGAATTCTATTCATTTTAATAAGATGGTCTTATTAAAAATTAGGTAGCGGGAGACACCTGCTTCTGAGGTTGCCGAGCTCTGGTGAGGAGTCGAGGATGTTCTCGTCCTACCCATGGCCACAGCGGCATAGAGAGAAGAAGGCTGTGGGTAGATTGGAAACCGAGTAGGAGCTCTGCTAGTGCGGGTCCTACCCCGCCATCAGCAAACCATGAACCCTCCAATTTAAAGAGCACAAACCACCAGGACTTTCCTATATAACCTAAAGCCAGTGCTATACTGGCGCTATCAGGCTGATTCTATACATACCTTTAGTTGTCAGCTAGGATGTATAGTTTTTGAAACACAAGCAAGTAAAGTTTGTAACATGAACAGCTTTTTGATTGGCAGCAGCTGCCGATCAGCTGATAGCTGAGGGGGTATTCATAGTGATTCTCTCCCCCCTCCCCCTGCCTTTCTGCCTCCCCCTATCTTTTATTTATGCTAATTCCCTTATAGAATCGTTTTATTAATGGTTGTAGCTAAATCAAAGTGGCTAGAAGGACCTGTGCTGACATCATACCCATGTGACCAGAAGGGGTGGGGCCTCAGCCAACAGAAAAATAATTGCTGTAAGCTGAGGCCCCGCTACTTTTGGTCACATGGGTATGACGTCAGCACAGGTCCTTCTAGCCACAACCATTAGTATAACGCTATTATAATAGAATTAGCATAACTAAAAGAGGGTAGAACAACAGGCAAGGGGCAGGAATCACTATCAAAACCCACCCCAGCTATTAGCTGATGGGCAGCTGCTGCCAATCAAAACGCTGCTCAGTGGTTAGCACTGAAGTCTTGTGATGGCTCAGTGGTTAGCACTGAAGTCTTGCAGCTCTGGGGTCCTGGGTTGAAATCTCACCAAGGACACCATCTGCAAGGAGTTTGTATGTTCTCCCCGTGTTTGCGTGGGTTTCCTCCAGGTACTCCGGTTTCCTCCCACACTCCAAAAACATACTGGTAGGGAACCTAGATTGTGAGCCCCAATGGGGACAGTGTTGCCATTGTATGTAAAGCGCTGTGGAATTAATAGTGCTATATAAATGAATAAATATTATTATTATTTTACAATCTTGCTTGTGTTTCAAAAACTATACATCCGGGCTGACCACTACAAATACGTATAGAATCAGCATGATAGTGCCAATATAGCACTGGCTTTAGGTTATATAGAAAAATCCTGGTGATTGGTGCGCTTTAAATGCCGCCTCAAAGTTCTTTTATGACCTTATCATGCTCTGATAGAAAATAGTGTATGAATTGTGGCTGAGCAGCAGTTGAAAGCAGCTTCTAAAGGATCATGAAATGTGAAATAGCACTGTGGCATATTATTTGGGAAAGAAGGAAACATTAGGTATTGGAAATATTTATAAATTTTCATATAACGAAAACTCTTCATTACTTTTTATTACCAAAAAAAATCATAACTTTGCAATGCCTGGAGTATTATTACATTATAAAAAAGTTACTCTTTATGAATATTAACTTTAAAGTTTGAATGTAGCATGGAGGGTGGACGGTTTATATGGGGTGTTACTGTGGGGGGCAGCAGTCCCTAAAAAGCCTATATTCTGGCTAATATGTAACATAGTATTAATAACGTGGTGTCACTTACCATCTCCGTGTTCAGGGGCAGACTGACCAGACACGCAGCAGACTGCGGAGCACAGACATAGAAGAGCAGCTCTGATCTCTGCAGCCACAGAAGACATTATCCTCATTCCTGCTGGAGATTTAACCCCTTAATTTGGATCTGGATCCGGGGATCTGAGGGATGAGATCACAGCGGTCTGAGCTGCCGGGAATCTTCTAGCCAAATATCAATTGCACAATAATGTGAAAAACAACTGCTGCTCCACCATTTCTGTGAGTGATCAGAGAGGAGGAGGAGGAGGGACCGGTGACAAATACTCACATATTTGTAAACATTTTTGTTTTAAAGAAATATTACACATTTATTTTGACAGTTTTAGATTTTGAATGGGAATTCTCCGACCTGATAAAATTATAGTAGCAGAATAATAAGTATCAAAAAGTGCAAATAAATTCTAGGAAGGACACATTAGTTTTCGTCGCATGAGTTCTATCCAGGTTTTTGATATTGAGCTATTAAAAAAAATTTTTTTTATTTTTTTTTTTATTCGTTTTATGTTCCTTTAGCCCCATTTTTTTAAAATGTTCACAAGGGGTATTAGAAGAAAATGGACCTTACAATTTGTTATGCAAATTCCTCCAAACTCAGCAATACCCCAAATGTAGTCATATGCGATTTGGCTCTTGGAATGCAGATATTTTTTGGGAATAGATTGTGGGCACCATTTGCAGAGCACCTGAGGTGTCAAAAACAGCAGAAGCCATTCATCTAGGGGTGTAGTGAGTATTTTGACGACACAGGTGCCTCACAATGTAGTTGTGACGCCCTGGCCTATCAGGTCGTCACAGGGTATTGTGCAATCTGCCTTTCTGCACAGTATCTGCATCCTCTTTGGTTACAGATCCCTGTCCTTCGGTGTTGCTAAAAGCTTAGCCAGTCAAAACCCTAGGAACACTCTGCACCACACCCACCAGACACACCAATGGGGGGCCTGAAGGGAATAGGGCCGCCCACTTGGGGGGTTGGTAAGGGAAAGTCATAGGTGTTAGGCTATGTGCGCACGTTGCGTACAGTCACTGCAGAAATTTCTGCAGCGATCTGAAGAGCACACGTGCGCTTCAAATCGCTGCAGAAAATGTCTGTAGAGAAAAAAAAAAAAGCCGATTCCATGCGCTCTGCCTGCAGCTCCTGCCATAGACAGAGCAGGAGCTGCCGGCAAAGCGCACGGAAGAAGTGACATGTCACTTCTTAGAAGGCAGCGCTTCGGGCAGCAGCCGAAGCGCTGCGCTCTAAGACGCCACGTGCGCACGGCCCCTGCACAATCTCCATAGATTATGCAGGGGACGCAGGACGCATGCAGTTACGCTGCGCTACAAAGCGCAGCGTAACTGCATGTATTTACGCAACGTGCGCACATAGCCTTAGAGTGAGTGATGTTGGAGGGAAAGGAGAGAGGAGGTCCGGAGCAGGGCTCCTTGAGATTACTAGATGGCAGACGTTGGTCTGGGCCTGGTAGGAGCTGGAACCCCGGTCGCAGGGGATCGTGTCAAGTGGCACGGATCTGCCGAGGAGTGCAGCCGGCGGCCTTGAGCCATCTCCGGGCAGGGGCCAGGGCACGACGAAGTACGTGGCCCCTAGGCCGGTAAGCAGCTTCACGTAGCCCGGTAATTTACTCGACAAGGGTGAAGTTTTCTAGATTCATCCTCCACCCGCTCCAAAATCGGGGTACTAGCGCAACGAGGGGATAGGACTTTCCCACTATATCGTCCAGAAAATCCCAAGCGTGAACCCTGAGAGCAAGCTCACTCTGTTAGCCATACGGGTGAGCGGGACCCGACTAGTTCCACACTACAGGGTCCAAATAGTGAAGAGAGTGCCACGGAAAAGGTTACAGGCTAACAAGCAACACCAAGGGGCACAGATCCACTCGTGCTTCCTCCCTGCTGCAGCGGTGCTCAGAATTCTGGTTTACAAGCTGTCGGTGTCAGTATTCTTGGACTGAGTGAGTACGCAGAAACCCTTTACTCCCCAACGGCACCCCTTCACTGCCACCATCACCTGGCCCCGGGGCAAAAACCCCTACCCAAGAAGGGGTTAAACACCCTGCTGCCATACCACCGCCACCGGGCTCGCCCTACAGCAGCGGTGGTACTCCATCTTACCACGCACCGTGGGTGGCGTCACGAACTTCTAACCCCCTGTATATATTCCCCTTTTCACTTCGAGTGTCCATGCAACCCTCCGGGTCTGGAGACCCCTCGAGCCACCGCGGTTCCGGATCCGAGCGGCACGGCCGCTGACATGGGGGCGGTACAATGAGAATGTAACGTCCACACTGCTGCTCATTTTACGCAAAATAACATTGGGCAATGGAAAGTTAAAGGGAACCTGTCAGTAGATTTGAGGCCTATCAGCTGCAGCCACCACCACTGGACTCTTTTATACAGCATTCTAACATGCTGTATATAAGACCCCTGGCCGCTGTGTAGAACGTAAAAATCACTTTATAATACTCACTTAAACGGTCGCTGCGGTGGAGTTGGGTCATATTGGTGTCTCAGTTATCCAGTGCCTCATCTTTCGGCCATCTTTGTCCTACTTCATCCACATTTGCCGGCATTGAGGTCCTGCGCGGGGCAGATCAAAGTATTGTAGTGCGCCTGCGCGGGACCAGTGAGAGTGTATGACGTAGGATGAGTCATGCACCCAGGCTTCAGAAGGAGGACGAAGATGGTCGAAAGAGGAGGCGCCTGCACCGGAGAACGGAGACGCCCATATGACCCAACTCCACCACAGCGACTATTTAGGTGAGTATTATAAAGTGATTTTTACGTTCTACACAGCGGTGTGGGCTCTTATATACAGCATGTTAGAATGCTGTATATAAGAGCCCGGTGGTGGTGGCTGCAGCTTATACGCCAAAAAAGTGGTGACAGGTTCCCTTTAAACAAAATTAATTTTTTACCACTAAAATGTTATATTAGCTGCAAATTTTTCATTTTCACAAAAGATAAAAAAAAAAGATTGGACCAGAAAATGCAAATGTTGTCAGAACATGACAATTTCGACATTGTTGTCAGAAAGTACTAGTTGGCCACACAGGCTCAAGAGGACTTTTAGAGCATAGATTTTGCTGCAATGAATTGTGGGCCCCATTTAGGTACCAGAACAGCAGAACCCCCCACAAGTGATCTCATTTTAATTAGAGAACAGCACAGAGCCTGATAAGAGAGTCATAGTTGTTTTATTTTGTTAACCCCTACAGCATGCAGGCTTCAACTTACATAGTAAAAACCCGCTGACAGATTCCCTTTAACTAGTGTGGCTCGATAAATTCATTAAAAGGGAACATGTCACCAGATTTGGTGACTATAAGCTGCGGCCACCACCAGTGGGCTCTTATATACAGGATTCCATAATGCTGCATATAAAAACCCATGCCGCGCTGTAGAACGTAAAAAACCCCCACTTATACTATTCATCTAGGGGGCAGACCGGTTCCATGGGTGTTGCTGCTCTCCAGTCCGGCGCCTCCTCTTTTCTGCAATCTCGGTCCTCCTCCTATGAGTCCCGGCAGACATTGCAGGCAGCTGAAAGTATTGTAGTGCGCATGCATGGGTGGTCTTTAACCTTTCCTTGCGCATGCGCATTACAATACTTTGATCTGCCCTGAGCAGGACAGATCAAAGTGTGTCTGTGCAGGACCGCAATGTTGGCCTGGTCTGGATAGAAAGAGGATGGAGATTGCAAGAAGAGAGGAGGCACCAGACCGGAGAGAGGAGGCGCCGAACTGCCCAGTCATTGACTATCATTGTACTCATTGCTCGAGTAGACCTGCTCAACTCAAGTAAGGAGCACAGAGCATCGTAGTGTTCACTCATCATTACGAGCAACGTAGCGTTCACTCATTACGAGCATCGTAGTGTTCACTCATCATTACGAGCATCGTAGTGTTCACTCATCATTACGAGCATCGTAGTGTTCACTCATCATTACGAGCATCGTAGTGTTCACTCATCATTACGAGCATCGTAGTGTTCACTCATCATTACGAGCATCGTAGTGTTCACTCATCATTACGAGCATCGTAGTGTTCACTCATCATTACGAGCATCGTAGTGTTCACTCATCATTACGAGCATCGTAGTTGTTCACTCATCATTACGAGCATTGTAGTGTTCACTCATCATTACGAGCATCGTAGTGTTCACTCATCATTACGAGCATTGTAGTGTTCACTCATCATTACGAGCATCGTAGTTGTTCACTCATCATTACGAGCATTGTAGTGTTCACTCATCATTACGAGCATTGTAGTGTTCACTCATCATTACGAGCATTGTAGTGTTCACTCATCATTACGAGCATTGTAGTGTTCACTCATCATTACGAGTATTGTAGTGTTCACTCATCATTACGAGCATCGTAGTGTTCTCTCATCATTACGAGCGCCGATCATTGTAGTGTTCACTTATGAGCGCGGAGCATCGTAGTGTTCACTCATTACGAGCACAGAGCATCGTAGTCCTCACCCATCACTAGTCCCAATCCCTTTATAGTCCTATATATAAAATAAACCAGACAGCGCTTTTTTTAAATACAAAAACAAGTTTATTGAACATCGGCTTGGCATTTCTATCATTTACTGTTCTCAGACATAACATATTGTTTGTTTTAATGTTCATCAGATGTACAAGTTATATACAAGCGACCATTTCCCTTATAAAACCGTCAAGAAATTTTAATGTAATCAAGTTTTTATATACTGCAGTAGTCTTCCACAAAATAGATTGCTAAAGCAAGAATAAAAGTCTGAATTAGTTATTAAATGCCGAGAACATTAATAGAGAAGATGAGATAAAGGTCAGTGCATAGGTACCTTAAAGTGAATCTAAATGGGTCAACATTTTGGTGCCGATTGATATTTTTAATAAATTTTTTGCATTATGGAAAAAAGTTAAATTGTGGCGGACTGTATAAGCTTTAGGCTTTCTCTTTTTGTATCTGCAAAGATATAAATGTTTGCAGCGAGTTCCTAGGATAACGTTGGCTGCAGGCGGATGTGATCATTTACGGTATATTAGAAAGTAAATCAGCACCAAAATTATTGACCGATTTCTAACAGAAAATTAAAACTTTTTTTGCCAAATATTAAATTCCAATAGTTTCAAAATATTTTAATATTTCCAATGACTAGAAATAAACTAACTAGCAATGTACTGTTACTAGAGTTGAGCGGACTGGCCATAATCTGGGTCCGACGGATCCGCGGCGGGTTGACAAAGAAGTCCGGATCAGATCCAAAATCCAGCCCATATATGTCAATGGGAAGCGAAATCCGGGATTGGGGACCGAAATCCGGAACTGGGGAGCGAAATCCGGGACGAGAGAGAGAGTGTGAGAAAAAAAATAAAAAAAAAACAAAAACGAATCCGGATTGTGCACCCGGAATCCCGCTCAAACTACACGGATCCAGATTTTGCCGATCCGGGTCCGATCAAAACTAACCGTTACCCATTGGAGTGGTTTTCATGTGCTTTATTATACTGGAATTTTAAAGAGTCATTAGCATTACATACAGGTCTGTATGCAAAAGCATTAGGTGAAAAGAAACAATGCTTAATTTTTGCATAGTGCAAATAAAGGCAAGTTATGGCTTTCCAAAGTTTGTGCATTTACAAGTTCAGGGCATTGTCCAACAGCAGGAGCAGCCCATCCCCCGACATTTGGTAAAAGTAAAAACCCTTTATTATCCCTTAATATTCAACATCACACCTGGCATCTCCTGTACTTGCTTACTAAGGCTATGTGCGCACTTACCGGATTTTGCCGTGGATTTTCCGCGGATTTGCTGCATGTTTCGCTGCAGAAAATGTTCATAACATCTCTGCAGTGAATCACCAGCAAATCCTATGGAGAAAAAAAAATCCTGTGCGCACTGGGCGGAATTTGACAGCTGCATGTTTTGCTGCGGGAATTCCGCAGCAAAAACAAGTGCATGTCACTTCTTTGGCTTCAGAAGTTTGCTTTTTTTGTGCTGTAACCAGATGTCAGTAGTTTAACATTGCAGAAAATGAAATTAGATGATATATCCATAATTGTAACCAAGTTTTATTGCTACAAAGCATCTAAAATGAAAAAAACGAAGCAGTTTTTCGAATTGTTCTTCATTTAAAATCTCCTACCGTTTTGTGTTTACAGCTCCTATAAAGGCATTTGTGTCTCCATGGTAACAGACTACAAACTAATCCTGCAGTCATCCATTTGTCTCCTCGTTCTTACGGACATATGTCTGCAATTAGGAGGTGGTAGATAGAAAATAAGTATGATAGCGAATTAAAGGGGTATTCCCATCTCCAAGATCCTATCCCAATATGTAGTAGGCGTAATAATATTAGTCAGTACGTCTTATTAGAAATGTAGTATAGTTCTCCTGATTAGCCATGTTTGTTTGTTACCTTATGTGCAGGGCATTGCAGCTTAGGTATCCATGGTTACATTTACTCATACAGTGACAGTTAGTGACCATGCACCATGGATACCTAAGCTGCCAATGCCCTGCACATGAGGTAAGCTAGTTTCACACTTGCGTTGTTTTGACGCAAACGGAATCCGTCACTAATGTAGTACAGTTCATTTATTTACATTTGAAGCGCGTTACTATGACGCGTGTGTGTGTCATGCAGTACCCGCTTGTGTCCACACGATGTCGCGCTTCCACTGTAAATAAATGAACTGTACTGGATTTGTAACGGAGCTAGAATCCGTTAAAATAGCGCAAATGTGAAACAGCCCTAAGAGACATGTCTATATCAGGAGAACTATACTACATTTTATATAAGAACTATACTACATTTTATATAAGGAGAACTATACTACATTTTTAATTCGAGGTTTTGCTCATATTATCACGCCGACTACATATTGGAATAGGATCTTTGAGATGGTAGTAACCCTTTAAGGTACGCAAGTTTTTGTTAGAGTAGCTGTACACACAAAATGGTACCGATTTTTAATAAAAGACTATTAAACTCGTGTCAATTTCTTATTTCAAGTATCTAAAGTATATATCAGAAGTGAAACTTTAACATGGCAATTAAAAAAAGGGGAAAATTTAAAATAGTCAAAGAAACTGTTTCTGTTGCCCATAACAACCAATCACAGAGCAGCTTTTATTTTAAAAAGAGCAGTTTAAAAGTTCAAAAAGCTGAGAGTTCTAGTGGTTGTTATGGGAACAAAGTCAGTTATGGTTTTAGTCAGTTTTGATAAATGAGGCCTGATGTTTTTTCTCATTTTAGATGCATTGGAATAATAAAATAAATTGGTTGAGAAGCGGTTATTCACATTGCAATATCTACTACTACTTTGTAATAAATATATAGATATTGCCTAAGAAAACTATGTATGTGGTCAGTGTCAGAAAGCCAAGTAGTTAGAATTGAAGCCCAAATATGCCAGAATAGCAGACAATCTAAATATTGCACATCTGTATGTTAATCTTAAAAAGGGATATTCCCATCTTGTACTGTGGATATGCCACAAATGTAAACTGGATCCCACTAATGGGACACGTGTCTATAGTGGCGGACACCGACAGAAGAGGGGCTCTGTGCAAGAAGAGTATATGGGACCCTCTGTGTTCGTGACAAATGTTGCTAACTGCTTTGGAGGTGGTTAGTGGCCCCCTTACCACTTGGGCTGTACGAATGGTACGTCTGACCCTGCTTGTCTACATAGTCCGAATTCCTAGTTATTTGTATGGAAACGTCGAGCGATATGGCACTGTGTTCTAGATTGATGCAAGTCGCACATCTAGTATATATTTATTTTATTGACTGTTGATATGCCATAACTGTACCAGACGGGAATACCCTTTTAACTACTAAATATTTGCAAGCAAACTCCGAAGACTAAACCCTATACTTCCCAAATTACGTTAGTTTGCCCTTTAAAAACTGTGCTACAAATAAATATTCAGATATACAAAAAAAAAAAAGGAAATTTCCTTCTGTTGTTGTTACAGTAGCATTAGGAAGAAATATAAGTTAAATTTGCAGAAACTCAAAACACCTACTATATACACACACACAGTAAAACTTCTTTATCCTGGCCAGGGTTGCCAACTTTACTTTTTTGCTGTTCAGCTTAAAAAAAAAAAATAAAAAAAAATTATATTATATTATAAGTGAGGTCTGTAGACCTCTCCTATAACCAAAATGTATTATGGTTTCTCAATGTGTCTTTAAAAAAAAAAAAAATTAGAAAAAAAAATATATATAAAGCTGAATATGTATGTATGTATGTATGTATGTATGTATGTATGTATGTATGTATGTATATATGTGTGTGTGTGTATGTATATATACATACATACACACACACACATACATATATATATATATATATATACACACACACGATATATATATATATATTATATATATATATACACACACACACACACACACACACACACGCTACACACACTAATTTTTTTTTCTTTGCAGAGAATCCATAATACATTATGGTTATAGGTGAGGTCTACAGGCCATAATTCTGATATGAAGACATCAGCTGCAGTCACTGTATACTGTAAAATGAGGATCATTACAGTGATAATCTGTATAAGATTCTACTGCTTCAAAAAAGTCATGGACATCTTGCATTTTTTTTTTTTTTTTTTTTACAGACGGGGCAAAAAAAACAAAAAATTGTCCTATTTTTATGGACTGTCGTGGAATTTCTGGATGGTTGGCAACCCAGATCCTGGCATTTACAGGACTTAAAGGGGTATTCCCAGCTCCAAGAGCCTATCCCAATATGTAGTGGGTGTATTAATAATTATATTAGCAAACACCTCCAATTACAAAATGTAGTATAGTTCTCCTGATTAGCTATGTCTCTTACCTCATGTGCAGGGCATTGCAGGATCTTAAGTAGACCATGGTCACAACCACCTCATATAGTCAATTATTTAGTTAGTTAGTTGCCAGTGGTCATAACTATGGATACCTAAGGTCATGCAATGCCCTGAACATGAGGTAAGAGACAAGGCTATATCAGGAGAACTATACTACATTTCTAATTGGAGATATTTGCTATTAATTAATTATATTATTATTATTATTACACCTACTACATATTGGGATAGGATCTTGGATATATGAACACCCCTTTAACATAGCGCAACCAAAGGAGAATAGGGCCGGATACTTCTTAAGCGCACAAAATTAAACAAAAAAAAAACAAAAAAATAAGTACAAGGGTAAATTATTAAACCTCTTTAAATTAAATGGAGAAGACAATGTCTCCATAATTCCAAATCCTTTCAATTTGTAACCAAATGTGCCATACAAATTTGGATCATTTTACAAATATTATTCTTAAAATTATCCAAAAATTAAAAAAAAACAAAAAAAAAAAAACACCCTTTAATATCAAAAAAGAGAATTTTGTTTACTTACCGTAAATTCTTTTTCTTATAGTTCCGACATGGGAGACCCAGACCATGGGGTGTATAGCTAGCGACCTCCGGAGGACACACAAAGCACTACACTCAAACGTGTAGCTCCTCCCTCCGGGCTATATACACCCCCTGGATGACAATCTACCCAGTTCAGTGCAAAAGCTGAAGGAGGACATCCACCCATAAGTAGAGATAGAGTAAAACTCGGCAAAACCAGAACTCTGTCTACTAACAACAGCCGTGAAGCACACGGAACAAAAACTGCCAACAGGCAACAGGGAGGGAGCTGGGTCTCCCATGTCGGAACTATAAGAAAAAGAATTTACGGTAAGTAAACAAAATTCTCTTTTTCTTTAACGTTCCTTTATGGGAGACCCAGACCATGGGACGTTCCAAAGCAGTCCATGGGTGGGAAATAAACTAAACTGAGAAGTAGGCAAAACCTAACTTCACAAATGGGCGACAGCCGCCTGAAGGATGAGTCTGCCCAAGCTCGCATCTGCCGAAGCATGAGCATGCACTTGGTAGTGCTTAGAAAAAGTGTGCAGACTGGACCAAGTGGCAGCCTGACACACCTGCTGAGCCGTAGCCTGGTGCCTGAAAGCCCAGGAGGCACCGACAGCTCTGGTCGAGTGCGCCTTAATCCCCGACGGGGGAGGCACCTGAGAAGACTGGTAGGCATCGGCTATGGCCGACCTAATCCAACGAGCTAGGGTCGGTTTAGAAGCCGAAAAGCCCTTGCGCTGACCCGTGGTTAGCACGAAAAGTGAGGTGCACCGCCGAAACACGGCGGTGCGAGACACATAGATGCGGAGCGCCCGCACCAAATCCAAGGTGTGCAACGCCTTCTCAAAGCGATGCACAGGGGCCGGACAAAGAGAGGGCAATGAAATGTCCTGGTTAAGGTGGAAGGAAGACACCACCTTAGGAAGAAAGTCCGGAGTCGGACGAAGAACCACCTTGTCTTGGTGAAACACCAAAAAGGGGGATTCCGAAGAAAGCGCAGCCAAATCGGAAACTCTCCTGAGAGAAGTTATGGCTACTAGAAAGACGACTTTCTGTGAAAGTCTGGACAAAGGAACCTCCTTGAGAGGCTCAAAAGGGGGTTTCTGTAAGGCCGTGAGGACCAAATTAAGGTCCCAGGGATCCAAGGGTCGTCGGTAAGGAGGAATGATGTGAGATGCGCCCTGCATGAAGGTGCGCACCTGAGCCAGTCGAGCGATACGCCGCTGGAACAATACCGACAAAGCCGACACCTGTCCCTTAAGAGAATTGAGGGACAGACCCAACTGTAGACCTGACTGTAGAAAAGACAGGATGGTCGGCAAGGCGAACGGCCAAGGAGCATGGCCGGAAGAGCGACACCAGGACAGGAAAATCTTCCAAGTCCTATGATAAATCCTAGCCGAGGAAGACTTCCGAGCCTGAGTCATGGTGGAGATGACCTCAGAGGGAATGCCTGAAGCCGTCAGGATCCAGGACTCAAGAGCCACGCCGTCAATCTGAGAGCCGCAGAATTCTGGCGGAAGAACGGACCTTGAGAGAGAAGGTCTGGGCGGTCTGGGAGATGCCACGGGATCTCTACGGACAGGCGGAGCAAGTCTGGGTACCAGGCTCGCCTGGGCCAGTCCGGAGCAATGAGTATGACTCGACGGCCCTCCATTCGGATCTTGCGCAGAACCCTGGGCAAGAGCGCTAGAGGGGGAAACACATAGGCCAGACTGAACTGAGACCAATCCTGAACCAGTGCGTCTGCTGCGAAGGCTTGAGGATCGTGGGAGCGAGCCACGTAAACCGGAACCTTGTGGTTGTGCCGGGAAGCCATTAGATCTACTTCCGGAGTGCCCCACTTGCGGCAGATTGATCTGAACACTGACGGATGCAGGGCCCACTCGCCGCCGTCCACGGTTTGACGGCTGAGATAATCGGCCTCCCAGTTTTCCACGCCTGGGATGTGGACTGCGGATATGGTGGACTTTGAGTCCTCCGTCCACTGGAGGATTCGTTGAACCTCCAACATCGCCAGACGGCTGTGAGTTCCGCCCTGGTGATTGATGTAGGCAACCGCTGTCGCGTTGTCCGACTGAACCCGAATGTGCTTGCCCGCCAGTAGGTGGTGAAAGTCTAGAAGAGCTAGAAACACAGCTCTGATCTCCAGCACATTGATCGGGAGGGCTGATTCGGACGGAGTCCAAGTGCCCTGTGCTCGGTGATGGAGAAACACCGCTCCCCAACCGGAGAGACTGGCATCCGTGGTGAGAATCACCCAGGACGGAGTCAGGAAGGACCGCCCCTGTGACAGGGAGAGGGGCTGAAGCCACCACTGAAGGGAGTTCCTGGCCTGTGATGACAGAGCCACTAGCCTGTCCAAAGAAGAGATCCGCTTGTCCCAACAGCGGAGAATGTCCAGCTGCAAGGGACGCAGATGGAACTGGGCAAAGGGAACCGCTTCCATGGACGCCACCATCTGACCCAGCACCTGCATGAGGTGTCTGATGGAATGACGGCGGTGCCTCAACAGAGAGCGCACCGCCAGACGAAGGGACTGCTGTTTGACTAAGGGCAACTTGACAAGTGCCGGCAGAGTCTCGAATTGCATCCCTAGGTACAAGAGTACCTGGGTCGGGGTCAGAGTCGACTTGGGAAGGTTGACAAGCCACCCGAACTGAATTAGCGTGGCGACAGTGAGAGAGACACTCCGTTGGCAGTCTACACTGGAAGAGGCCTTGACTAGAAGGTCGTCCAGGTAAGGAATCACCGCCAATCCCTGGAGGTGCAGGACAGCAACCACTGCTGCCATGACCTTGGTGAACACTCGGGGGGCCGTGGCTAAGCCAAAGGGAAGAGCCACGAACTGGAAATGTTCCTCTCCGATCGCAAAGCGTAGCCAACGCTGGTGTGAAACCGCAATAGGCACATGCAGATAGGCATCTCTGATGTCGATGGATGCGAGAAAATCTCCCTGGGTCATTGAGGCAATGACCGATCTTAGAGATTCCATGCGAAAGTGCCGCACCTGAACATGCTTGTTGAGAAGCTTGAGATCCAGGATGGGCCGGGAGGAACCGTCCTTTTTGGGAACTAGAAAGAGGTTTGAGTAGAAACCTCTGAACCGTTCCCTGGCGGGGACCGGAACAATTACCCCGTTGGTCTGCAGGGATGCCACGGCCTGAGCGAAGGCGGCGGCTTTGGAGCAGGGGGGGGGTGGACAGAAAAAATCTGTTTGGCGGGCTGGAGGAGAAGGGTATCCTGTAGCCGTGGGTGATGATGTCCCGCACCCACTGATCGGAGACATGTTGCAACCACACGTCGCCAAAGTGGGAGAGCCTGCCCCCGACCAAGGACGTTGCTGGCGCGGCCAGATAGTCACGAGGAGGCTGCCTTGGTGGCAGCGGCTCCTCCGGTCTTTTGAGTACGCGGCTTTGCGCGCCAGTTGGATTTACGATCCTTGGCGGTAGTGGACGAGACCGTGGGCTTAGAAGATGACCAGTTAGAGGAACGAAAGGAACGAAACTTCGATTGGTTCCTGCCCTGGGTAGGTTTCTTGGGTTTAGCTTGTGGCAAGGAAGTACTCTTCCCGCCAGTAGCCTCCTTAATTATGTCATCCAGCTGTTCCCCAAACAGCCGTGACCCCGTAAAAGGGAGACTCGCAAGGTACTTCTTAGAGGAAGCGTCCGCTTTCCACTCTCGAAGCCACAAGATCCTGCAGATCGCGAGGGAATTAGCGGAGGCCACTGCCGTGCGGTGAGAAGCTTCCAGGACGGCAGACATGGCGTAGGATGCAAAAGCTGAAGCTCGGGCGGTTAAAGCATCCATCTCAGGAATAGAGTCTCTGGAGAGGGAATGAATCTCCGCCAGAGAGGCAGAGATAGCCTTAAGAGCCCACACCGCCGCAAAAGACGGAGAGAAGGAGGCTCCTGCCGCCTCAAATACAGACTTGGCCAGAAGGTCAACCTGGCGGTCAGTGGGATCCTTAAGAGAAGTGCCGTCGGCCACCGCAACTACTGTGCGGGCTGAGATTCTGGACACTGGAGGGTCTACCTTTGGGGACTGGGCCCAGTCCTTAACCACCTCCGGTGGAAACGGGAAACGGTCATCTGAACTACGTTTCGGAAAACGTTTGTCAGGACAGGCCCTTGGCTTGTTAACAGTGGTCTGAAAGCTGGAGTGATTAAAAAACATACTCCTAGGCTTCTTAGGAGAGGTAAACTGGTGTACCTCTACCAGAGAGGGTTGATCCTCTGACTCCTGTGGGTTAAGGTTCAGTACGGAGTTAATGGACGCAATCAAGTCACTAACGTCCGCATCGCCCTCAGACAAGTCAATGGGGTACATAGAGGCAGAGTCTGAGCCCACAGTAAATGAATCATCCTCGCCCTGCACCTCGGCTTGTGAATCAGAGCCGTGGGACGAGGAAGGAGGAGGGTCCGTGCGTCTCCGTTTGGGGGGACTGGGTCCGAGGACATGCTCTGAGGGCTCTGCAGAGCTCTGAGCAGCAGAGACACCCTGAGAGGGGGGCTGAGAGGGAGGCTGATGCATAGACAGCAGCGTCTGAGACAGCTGCCCCATGGAATCGGCAAACGACTTGGAAAGAGCCTGTGTAAAGGATGCTACCCAAGCCGGGGGTTCAGCCACCGGGACTGAGGCAGCCGGAGGGACTCCTGCGGAGGCTCCAGGCTGAGACACAACCATATTAGCACAGTTATCACAATGTGGGTACGTGCTAGGCTCTGGCAGAATTAGCTTGCAAGCAGTGCATATAGCATACATGTTTGCAGCCTTGCTCCTAGTGACAGACATGCTGCTGTGGAGGAAGCTCTGCAGCCAAAACACACTCCTGTAGAAAGCCTGAGTGTATAAAAATCCACAACCATAGGTTGTGGCTTACCAGCCCTGTTCTCTGTGTGTCCTCCGGATTTCACCGCTCCTCTGTAAAGTGACAGCTTCCAAAAAGCATGCAGCAGTAGCATCCAGCGCTTCTCAGTGATAAGAACGCTGAGAAAATGGCGCTGGGAGAAGGAGGGGGGGCGTGTATAAGCCCAGGAGCGGGAAAACACAGAGGCCAGAGAGACACAGGGGGGTAGACAGAGGAGGGGACATCCCCCTAGAGGGGAGTGCCCTCCGCTCTGCTGGCCGGGCGGTGGGCGTCGCTGTATGCAAAACATACAGAAGAAGCCAAAAACGAAACTAGGCCCAAACTGAAGCCGGGGCCTAGATTTTAAAGTGCGGCCGACGAGCAGGCACCGTCGGCGCGGTTCTCATGGGAAATTTCCAGAACCGGCCGAAATTAACAGTAACGCTAAAGCACATACTGCCCCCATAATAAAAGTACCCGGGACCCCTGAAAAAACGTCTCAATACTTAGCTTTGAGACGCAGGGCCATGTCCCTGAATGGGGGTTAACGCTCCTTCCAGCAGGGACCAGACAGGGCTGTGGATGGAGCCGGCCTCCTGCAAGCAGAGAGGACCGTGGAGGCTCCCACTTCAAACAGAGCCTCGACAGAGGATGCGAAGGAGCTCGGCATGTGAAGGCTCCAGCCTTATTAAAATCAACCTTAACAGCACCCCGCAGAGTGGAGCGTGAAGGGACATGCCGGGAGTCCAGACTGGACCCGCTTTTCTTCCAAATCTTTAAAACATTAAAATAAAATTGAAAAAAATATGAGGAAATAAAAGTGTGTGTGATCCTCCTGGAACACAAAGCGTTGAACTGGGTAGATTGTCATCCAGGGGGTGTATATAGCCCGGAGGGAGGAGCTACACGTTTGAGTGTAGTGCTTTGTGTGTCCTCCGGAGGTCGCTAGCTATACACCCCATGGTCTGGGTCTCCCATAAAAGGAACGTTAAAGAAAGCAAAAATTGTAATTCGAACCATAAAATCTAAATTTGGATAAATGAGAAAAAAAAAAAAAAAAAAAAAATCATCATCATCAAGTATTCAGTCAATTTCGAACAGACTGGTTTCATAGTAGTCTTCCACAACAAACACAACTAAGGGTATGTGCACATGTTCAGTTTTTCCAGCAGATTTTTCTGCTGCAAATACTAATGTGTTAGCTGAAAAAACCCATAAAATACTTTCGTAAATACATATGTAAAATACAAGCTTTTTATGCCCTTTTTTATGTGTTTTTTCCAATTCACCGAAATGGATGGGAAAAAAATATTAAAAAATGCTGAAAATTAACATGCTGCAGATTTGAAGCTGCTTAAGAAAAAAAAAAGCAACATGCGCATGAGATTTCAGACATTTCATTCACTTTGCTCGGGCAGTTAAAATGCTTTGTTTTTCGTGGCAAAAACACGACGTGTGAACATACCCTGAAGAAAATATAATTGCAAAATGCAACATAAAAAAAAAAGTGCAAAATAAGAATGCAAGTAAATTGTTTACAACAGTCCTAAGTATAATCAATCATGGACTCCATCTGATCTTCTGCACGTCGATAGCGGATTGAGGAAGAAAAGGGATTTCGCTTTCTAAAGAAATAGACGAGGGTCCCGATGAGGAGAACGATAATCACAGACACTGCAAACGCAACTGCAATTCCTGCTCCATTGGATCCTAGGACAAGATGGAAACAAGCACAATTAAAGGGATAATAAAATACTGGGGGATTTTACCAGAATTGTACCCCTAGTTTCTCATGATACTGGATGAAGGACACCCCTGCCCTATATTTTATCGTGCATCCATTTAAATCAAAGATGTGACGAGTTGTTTGGGCCTGGAACTGGAACTTCTTAGTAATGGAGAGGGAGCCAATGAGCTGATGCTCTAGTATCTCAAAAATCCAAATTGGACAACAAAAAAAACTGACCTTAATAAACAAACAAAAACAAAAAAAAACAGTTGAAAAAGGGTCTACTTTCTATTCCCCAGAAAAAATGCCACTGTTCTCCATAGACTGTGTTGTAAGTTTATACTCATTGTAGAATAATGTTTATACTTTCTAAAGTTAAACTGTGAAAATGTTAAATTTCTTAAAAGGTTTTAACCTTTTATTATATTGTATTCCCAGTTTAACACTATCTTTGGGTGTCTGGGTGCTGTATCCCCCACAGCTCAAACCAAGCGGTACTTGGGCTGGTTGTTTCGGGGAAAGAGTCACAGCATCTCAAACATTTCAAAAAAGAGAATTTTGTTTACTTACCGTAAATTCTTTTTCTTATAGTTCCGTATTGGGAGACCCAGACCTTGGGTGTTTAGCTTCTGCCTCCGGAGGACACACAAAGTACTACACTTAAAAGTGTAGCTCCTCCCTCCGAGCTTATACACCCCCTGGAGAACCAGATCTAGCCAGTTTAGTGCAAAAGCTGAAGGAGAATAGCCACCCACAAGTAAAACAGAGTAAGAACCGGAACAACCGGAGACTCTGTCCACGACAACAGCCGGTGATAACACGCGGAACAAGAAATTGCCAACAGGCAACAGGGAGGGAGCTGGGTCTCCCAATACGGAACTATAAGAAAAAGAATTTACGGTAAGTAAACAAAATTCTCTTTTTCTTTATCGTTCCTATGGGAAACCCAGACCATGGGATGTCTCAAAGCAGTCCATGGGTGGGAAATAAACAGAAAAACTAAGAAGTAGGCGGAGCCTAACTTCACAAATGGGCGACAGCCGCCTGAAGGATGCGTCTGCCCAAGCTCGCATCTGCCGAAGCATGAGCATGCACTTGGTAGTGCTTCGAAAAGGTATGCAGGCTAGTCCAAGTGGCAGCCTGACAGACTTGCTGAGCCGTAGCCTGGTGCCTGAAAGCCCAAGAGGCACCGACAGCTCTGGTCGAATGTGCCTTGATCCCTGGCGGGGGAGGCACCTGAGTGCACTGGTAGGCGTCTGAAATGGTTGACCTAATCCAACGGGCTAAGGTCAGCTTAGAAGCAGAGAGGCCCTTGCGCCGGCCTGTGGTTAGCACAAAAAGAGAAGTGCACCGACTAAGAGCAGCGGTGCGAGACACATAGATCCGGAGAGCACGCACCAGATCCAGAGTATGCAACGCTTTTTCAAAGCGATGAACAGGAGCCGGACAAAAGGAAGGTAGGGTAATGTCCTGGTTAAGGTGGAAAGGAGAGACCACCTTAGGAAGAAAGTCCGGAGTCGGACGGAGAACCACCTTGTCTTGATGAAAAACCAAAAAAGGTGACTCCGAGGAGAGCGCAGCCAAATCAGAGACTCTCCTGAGGGAAGTTATGGCCACCAGAAAGGCCACTTTCTGTGAAAGACGAAACAAAGAAACCTCCCTAAGGGGCTCAAAGGGGGGTTTCTGCAAAACCGTGAGAACCAAATTAAGGTCCCAGGGATCTAAGGGCCGCCGGTAAGGCGGAATGATGTGAGACGCGCCTTGCATGAAGGTGCGGACCTGAGCCAGCCGAGCGAGATGCCGCTGGAACAGCACTGATAGAGCTGAGACTTGTCCCTTGAGAGAGTTGAGGGACAGTCCTAGCTGCAGACCGGACTGTAGAAAGGACAGAAGGGTCGGCAAGGAGAATGGCCAAGGAGGATGGCCGGAAGAGCGACACCAGGACAGGAAAATTTTCCAAGTTCTGTGATAGACCTTGCGGAGGAAGACTTACGGGCCCGAGTCATAGTGGAGATGACTTCAGGAGGAATACCAGAAGCCGTCAAGATCCAGGACTCAAGAGCCACGCCGTCAATTTGAGAGCCGCAGAATTCAGGCGGAAAAACGGACCTTGCGAGAGAAGGTCTGAACGGTCCGGGAGATGCCACGGCACCTCTACGGACAGATGGAGCAGGTCTGGGTACAAAGCTCGCCTGGGCCAGTCCGGTGCAATGAGGATGACTCGACGACCCTCCATTCTGATCTTGCGCAGGACTATGGGCAAGAGAGCTAGAGGGGGAAACACGTAGGACAGACGAAACTGGGACCAGTCTTGAACCAGAGCATCCGCGGCGAAGGCCTGAGGATCGTGGGAGCGAGCCACGTAAACCGGAACTTTGTTGTTGTGACGGGATGCCATTAGATCCATGTCCGGAGTGCCCCACTTGCGGCAGATTGACTGAAACACTGCCGAGTACAGGGACCACTCGCCACTGTCCACGGATTGATGACTGAGATAATCTGCCTCCCAGTTTTCTACGCCTGGGATGTGGACTGCGGATATGGTGGACTTGGAGTCCTCCGCCCATTGAAGAATGCGTTGGACCTCAAACATTGCCAGGCGGCTTCGTGTCCCGCCTTGGTGATTGATGTAGGCAACCGCTGTCGCGTTGTCTGACTGGACTCGAATGTGCCTGCCTGCCAACAGGTGGTGAAAGGCTAGGAGAGCTAGAAGCACAGCTCTGGTTTCCAGCACATTGATTGAAAGGGCTGACTCGGACGGAGTCCAAGTGCCCTGTGCTCTGTGGTGGAGATATACCGCTCCCCCAGCCGGATAGGCTGGCATCCGTGGTGAGAATCACCCAGGACGGGGCCAGGAAGGAGCGCCCCTGGGACAGAGAGAGGGGCTGAAGCCACCACTGAAGAGAGCTCCTGGTCTGTGGCGACAGAGCCACCAACCTGTGCAAGGAGGAAGGCCGCTTGTCCCAACAGCGGAGAATGTCCAGCTGCAGGGAACGCAGATGGAACTGGGCAAAGGGAACAGCCTCCATTGACGCCACCATTTGACCCAGCACCTGCCTCAAGCGCCTGAGGGAATAACGGCGGGGTCTCAGCAGAGAGCGCACCGCCAGTTGGAGGGACTGCTGTTTGACTAATGGCAACTTCACAAGTGCCGGCAAAGTCTCGAACTGCATCCCTAGGTACGTGAGACGCTGGGTCGGAGTCAGAGTGGATTTGGGAAGATTGACAAGCCACCCGAACTGGGCTAGAGTGGCGAGAGTGAGCGAGACACTCCGCTGACAATCCACGCTGGATGACGCCTTGACTAGAAGGTCGTCCAGGTAAGGAATCACTGCCAACCCCTGTAGGTGCAGGACCGCAATCACTGCTGCCATGACCTTGGTGAATACCCGAGGAGCTGTGGCCAACCCGAAAGGAAGAGCCACAAATTGGAAAAGATCTTTTCCGATTGCAAAACGTAGCCAACGCTGGTGTGAAACTGCAATTGGCACATGCAGATAGGCATCTCTGATGTCGATGGACGCCAGGAAATCTCCTTGGGCCATTGAGGCAATGACTGATCGCAGAGACTCCATGCGAAAGTGCCGCACCTGAACATGCTTGTTGAGAAGCTTGAGATCCAGGATGGGCCGGAAGGAACCGTCCTTTTTGGGAACTAGGAAGAGATTTGAGTAGAAACCTCTGAACCGTTCCCGAGTGGGAACTGGTACAATCACTCCGCTTGCCTGCAGGGATGCCACGGCCTGTGAGAAGGCGGCGGCCTTGGAGCAGGGGGGAGTTGAGAGAAAAAAATCTGTTTGGCGGGCTGGAAGAGAATTCTATCCTGTAGCCGTGGGAGATGATATCCCTTACCCACTGATCGGAGACGTGTTGAAACCACGCGTCGCCAAAGTGGGAGAGCCTGCCACCGACTAAGGACGTTGCTGGTGCGGACAGATAGTCACGAGGAGGCTGCCTTAGCGGCAGCACCTCCTGCGGTCTTCTGTGGACGCGCTTTTGGGCGCCAGTTGGATTTCTGGTTCTTGGCTGAGCTAGTGGACGAGGCCGAGGGCTTAGAGGACGACCAGTTGGAGGAACGAAAGCTCGACTGGTTCCTGCCCTGGACAGGTTTCCTGGTTTTCGTTTGTGGCATGGAAGTACTCTTCCCGCCAGTAGCTTCCTTAATAATTTCATCCAGCTGTTCACCGAACAGCCGGGACCCAGCAAAAGGGAGCCCCGCAAGGTACTTCTTTGAAGAAGCATCTGCCTTCCACTCTCGAAGCCACAAGATCCTGCGGATAGTGAGGGAATTAGCCGAAGCCACCGCAGTGCTGTGAGAAGCCTCCAGCATGGCAGACATGGCATAGGATGAAACAGCTGAAGCTTGGGAAGTTAAGGGAACCAATTCAGGCATAGATTCCCTGGCGAGGGAATGCATCTCCTCTAGAGAAGCAGAGATGGCTTTGAGAGCCCACACTGCTGCAAAAGTCGGGGAAAACGAGGCCCCCGCCGCTTCATATACGGATTTGGCCAGAAGGTCAATCTGGCGGTCAGTGGAATCCTTAAGGGAGGTGCCATCAGCCACCGACACAACGGTCCGGGCTGAGAGCCTAGACACCGGAGGGTCTACCTTTGGGGAATGAGCCCACTCTTTGACCACCTCAGGTGGAAAGGGGAAGCGGTCATCAGAACCACGCTTTGGGAAGCGTTTGTCAGGACAGGCCCTGGGCTTGGTCACAGCGGCCTGAAAACTGGAGTGGTTAAAGAACACACTCTTTGCTCTCTTAGGCGAGGTAAACTGGTGATTTTCTGCCAGAGAGGGTTGCTCCTCTGATACTGGCGGATTGAGATCCAGTACAGAATTAATGAAAGCAATCAAGTCACTAACATCTGAGTCACTTTCGGACAGATCAATGGGGTACATGGAGGTAGCCTCCGAGCCCCCTGTAAAGGCATCCTCCTCATCCTGCGAGTCAGCTACTGAATCAGAGCCGCGGGACGAGGAAGGAGAGGGAACCCTGCGTCTCTTCTCAGGAGGACGGGGTCTGGACCCTGATGATGAATCCTCTGTGAGCTCCGGTCCTGAGAGAGCCCTAGCAGCAGAGGCACCCTGTGAAAGGGGCTGATGCATGTTCAGCAAAGTCCTGGACAGAAGTCCCATGGAGTCAGCAAAAGACTGTGAGATAGACCTAGAAAAGGATTCTACCCAAGCCGGGGGTTCAGCCACAGGAGCAGGAGCAGCCTGAGAGACCACTGGGGGTGAGACTCCAGGCTGAGGCACCGCCAGGTTAGAGCAGGCATCACAATGTGGGAATATGCTCGGTTCAGACAGCAGGAGCTTACATGCAGTGCATACTGAATACAGCTTTGGAGCCTTGCTCCTCATGTGAGACATGCTGCTGGAGTGGGGGCTCTGCCAGAGAATGAACCCCAGAGAGTATAAACAGAGGTCCACAACCGGAGACCGGTTGTGGCTTACCGGACCGCTGGAGCGGTGTTGTGTGCCCTCCAGATCCCGAAGCCCGGACCCCCAAGCATAGCACCTCAGCAGAGATGCTGCAGACCAGCGCTGCAATGTGACTGATCGCAGAGAGAACGCTGAAAAAATGGCCGCCGGAGCAAAGGGAGGGGGCGGGACTTGCTTGAGGAGCGGGATCTGGAGGGCCATAGAGACCTACAGGGGAGGGGACACACACTGCAGTGGGGAGTGTCCCTCCCCTGTGCCGAATGGCCGCCGGGCGGAGCCGAGCCTGTCCCTCTGCATGAGTGACATGCAAGGGCAGTGAAACCGAAACTAGGCCTCCGGCAGAGCCGGGGCCTAAATTTGAGCGGCGCGGCCGGCGCGCAGGCACCATCGGCGTGGTTCTCAGGCGACAGCTAGAGAACCCGCCGGAAATGTCAAAAAACACAATAAGCACACTCTCCCACAACAATAATGTACAGGGACCCCCAATACATAAACGTCTCAGGTACTTAGCTTGCTGAGACGCAGGGCCAAGTCCCTGGGGATGAGTGCTCCAGTCCAGCAGGGTCCTGAAGGGCTGCGGATGGAGACCGGTCTCCTGCCAAGCATGGAGACCGTGCTGGCTCCCACTTCAAGCCAGAGCCCAGGAGGGATGGTGAAGGAGCACGGCATGTAAGGCTCCAGCCTAGGAATCAACCTTACAACACCGCCGACACAGTGGGGTGAGAAGGGACATGCCGGGAGTCCAGACATGGACCCGCTTTTCTTCAAACTCTTTCCAAAAATCAAAGAAATCAGATGAGAATGCATGTGTGGATGTATGCCTCCTGAACACAAAGCGATAAACTGGCTAGATCTGGTTCTTCAGGGGGTATATAAGCTCGGAGGGAGGAGCTACACTTAAGTGTAGTACTTTGTGTGTCCTCCGGAGGCAGAAGCTAAACACCCATGGTCTGGGTCTCTCATAGGAACGATAAAGAAAGTTTCAATAGTTTGATATTAAAATATTGATGGTACATTCTAAGCATAGGTCAACAGTGTCCGATTGATGGGTCACCCGGGCTCCACAGATCAACTGTTGCCAGATTCTGTGGTGGCTGGAGCTGTAATACCAGGGCTCGGGACACCGTAGTGTCTGTACTTGGATACTGCAGCTCAGCTTCCATTCACTTCAATGGGAGCTGAGCTGCAGTATCTGAAATTAGATACATAGAATGCAGTGCTGACTCCATACACTGTCTCCTTCCAGCCCCTGCAGAACATAGCAACAGCTGATCGGTGAACGTGGCTTATGTGGGCGTCACACGGTACGATCTATCGTGCGATTGCACGAGCGATCGTATCCGCCCCCGTCGTTTGTGCGTCATGGGCAATTAGTTGCCCGTGGCGCACAAAGTCGTTAAACCGCCGTCACACGTACTTACCTGCTGAGCGACCTCGCTGTGGGCGGCGAATGTCCACTTCCTGAAGGGGGAGGGACGTTCGGCGTCACAGCGACGTCACACAGCGGCCGGCCAATAGACGCGGAGGGGCGGAGATGAGCGGGACGTAAACATCCCGCCCACCTCCTTCCTTCCGCATAGCCAGCGGGTGCCGCGGGATGCAGGCAAGCGGTGTTCATAGTTCTCGGGGTGTCACACGGAGCGATGTGTGCTGTCCCGGGTACGATGAACAACCGGCGCCATTAAAAATAAACAATTTTTTAAAAAAAAGCAACGAGTACATGACTCACAATTTGTGAGCGATTCTGTGTCGCTCGGAGGTGTCACACAAGACGACGTCATGAACGATGCCGGATGTGCGTCACGAAAATCGTGACCCCGACGATGCATCGCGCGATAGCTCGTCTCGTGTGATGCCTGCATTACGATATTTATTACCTATCCCAAGCATAGGCCATCAATTTTTAGACTAGTTGGGACCCAACACCCAGCAACCCCACTGATCAGTGTTTGTTTTTTTTTGCTCCGTCTGGATGTAATAAGTGACCGGCACAACTTGATTGACTGTGTAGTGGCTTTTCGGAGTAGTACAGCTTGGATCCGATCCACTTCAATAGTAGATGGAGGCATACCCTGAGAACAACTACTAAACAGTGAATGGAACAGTGCCATTCCAACATTCATGGCCTACATCCGTCTGAAGCATAATCTGAGAACGACTACTACACAGTCAATGGAACAGCGCCATTCCAACATTTATGGCTTACATCTGGCTAAAGCTGAAAACCACCATTTGCTGGGGCTTAGGTATTGGACTCCCACCAATCTGATATTGATGAAGGTTCAACAAGATCGGAAGCCTCACACAACTTTGATCCAATAAAAGATAGAAAATAATACAAAATGACCAGTCACCTAAAAGTCTCAGTTACATTCTTTATCTTAACTTCCTTACCAGATGTTTTCAAGAACTAAGATTACCCCCCCCCCATTATCTTTGGAGAACTTACTCAGTGGTGATTTGCAGACAACTCTGCCATATCCAGGTGCACACGACACTTTACGCCATGTTTTTGTCTGAGGCGTCAATACAACACACGATCCGTCTCCTTTATTCCGTGAAGAAGACTCCCAGTTTGTATACTGTAAAGGGGAGCCATCGAGCCACGCCGACTTCAGATCTGAAGGATCAACATAGACATTAACTTTTTCAATTATCTAAGCCACCATAGAAATTACCTCCATTTTTGTCCTTCCCCCAACCGAGAATAACCTGTATTTACTCTGCTAAAATAATAAAATTATGGTAACACTTAAAAGGGAACCTGTCACCGGATGTTTATAATACTCACCTAATCATCGGGGCGGTGCAGACTGGTGGGATGGCCGTCTCCGTTCTCCAGGTCCCACACCTCCTCTTTTGGCCATCTTTGTCCTCCTTCTGAAGCTAGTGCAGATGACGCATTCTATGTCATCTACACTAGCCGGCAGTGAGGTCCTGCGCAGGTGCACTTTGATCTGCGCAGTCTTTACAGATATCAATTGTCTCATTCATTGTCAACGCTCAATAGAGAACAAAATCATCAACCAAGTCCAAATCATCCCCAAAATTAAATTGGAAAAATGAAACCACACTTGGGTCCAATTTGCGTGAATTCTCTCATCGGAACGCATAATGGGACTCAATAGCGTGTATGGCCCCCGCATACTGGGATGCAGTCCTGACTATGTGTGGACACGCTACTGATGAGATGGTGGAGGATGTCCTGGGGTTTGGTGGACAGGGTACGAATCTCCGTCAATCCCTGAATTAGGACATCAGTTGGTTCCTGGACAATCTGGGTCAGCGTGAGATCGCCGATACATCAATGAGCTGCTTACCTGCTCTGGCTATAGGAACCCGGACAATGTCCTGCACCATGAGGAACCTACTTCACCAGCGCAAGTTCTGACAATGTGACCTAACCACAGTGAGGATATCATTGGTTATCGCATGGAGGTTTGTGCAGTCCTTCAAGGATCATCACCAACCCACTGCTAATCTGGTCATTGTTTCATGTCTCTCCAGTGTTGTCAGGGTGCCCTTGCTTTCATCCATGAGGAGAATGCGGCACCATTGGCAAACCTGCCAAATACCGATCAAATCAACAAATGGCACGGCAGATCCATCCCATTTACCAAGAACAACTTACCAGTAGAAGTATAATTTACTCCAAGCCAAATTCTGCTGGTAACATATGGATCGGTGCTTAGATATTTGCTAACGAAGGTATTCTCCTCTTCATCTTTTACCGTCAGCAGAGTGGCGGTGGGATCTGTAATAAAAGAGGCAGGGAATAAAAAAAGCAGGTCAGAATACATAATAGCTGTTTATGCCGCACAAAGGTGGGTGTTCATTTCCATGATAAGAAGATTTGGTAGTTGGCAGGATGGCCCAGTAGTGCTGCGTTAAGGTTGCATTCTCTACTCGAGGCGTGGGTTCCCATCCCACTTCTGAAAGGGTTCTGGTGTGTTACAATCATGTTTTGGGAGGAATAGAACTAGGTGATAGCATCGGGGGAAAAAAAACTTGGGCCTAATAGTGGATCTCAGATTCAACATGAGCCAACAATGCGGAGCTGCAGATAAAAAGGAAAAACAAAATTCTGGGATGTATCAAGACAAGCATTGAATCTAGATCAAGAGAGGTCATTATTCCCCTATACTCTGCCCTGGTCCTTGGAATACTGTGTACAGTTCTGGGCGCCCCAATTCAAGAAAGACATCGATATATTGGAGCAGGTCAAGAGAAGAGCCACCAAGATGGTAGAAGGTCTGAAAACAATGTCCTATGAAGAACGGCTAAAACAACTAGGAATGTTTAGTTTGAAAGAGAAGGCTGAGAGGAGACTTAATAGCGGTCTACAAATATCTGAAAGGTCGTCACAGTGCAGAGGGAACCACCCTATTCTCATTAGCACAAGGAAGTACAAGAAGCAATGGGATGAATCTTTAAAGGAAATTCAGATTAGACATTAGGAAAACACTTTGACAGTGAGGGCAGTCAGGGAGTGGAACAGGCGACCACGGGAGGTGATGAGGGCAGTCAGAGTAGAACAGGCTACCGCGAGAGGCAGTGAGGGCAGTCAGGGAGTGGAACAGGCGACCACGGGAGGTGATGAGGGCAGTCAGAGTAGAACAGGCTACCGCGAGAGGCAGTGAGGGCAGTCAGGGAGTGGAACAGGCGACCACGGGAGGTGATGAGGGCAGTCAGAGAGTAGAACAGGCTACCGCGAGAGGCAGTGAGGACAGTCAGGGAGTGGAACAGGCGACCACGGGAGGTGATGAGGGCAGTCAGAGAGTAGAACAGGCTACCGCGAGAGGCAGTGAGGGCAGTCAGGGAGTGGAACAGGCGACCACGGGAGGTGATGAGGGCAGTCAGAGAGTAGAACAGGCTACCGCGAGAGGCAGTGAGGACAGTCAGGGAGTGTAACAGGCGACCACGGGAGCTGATGAGGGCAGTCAAGAGAGTAGAACAGGCTACCGCGAGAGGCAGTGAGGGCAGTCAGGGAGTGGAACAGGCGACCACGGGAGGTGATGAGGGCAGTCAGAGAGTAGAACAGGCTACCGCGAGAGGCAGTGAGGGCAGTCAGGGAGTGGAACAGGCGACCACGGGAGGTGATGAGGGCAGTCAGAGAGTAGAACAGGCTACCGCGAGAGGCAGTGAGGACAGTCAGGGAGTGGAACAGGCGACCACGGGAGGTGATGAGGGCAGTCAGAGAGTAGAACAGGCTACCGCGAGAGGCAGTGAGGACAGTCAGGGAGTGGAACAGGCGACCACGGGAGGTGATGAGGGCAGTCAGAGAGTAGAACAGGCTACCGCGAGAGGCAGTGAGGGCAGTCAGGGAGTGGAACAGGCGACCACGGGAGGTGATGAGGGCAGTCAGAGAGTAGAACAGGCTACCGCGAGAGGCAGTGAGGACAGTCAGGGAGTGTAACAGGCGACCACGGGAGGTGATGAGGGCAGTCAAGAGAGTAGAACAGGCTACCGCGAGAGGCAGTGAGGGCAGTCAGGGAGTGGAACAGGCGACCACGGGAGGTGATGAGGGCAGTCAGTGAGTAGAACAGGCTACCGCGAGAGGCAGTGAGGGCAGTCAGGGAGTGGAACAGGTGACCACGGGAGGTGATGAGGGCAGTCAGAGAGTAGAACAGGCTACCGCAAGAGGCAGTGAGGGCAGTCAGGGAGTAGAACAGGCCACCGTGAGAGGCAGTGAGGGCAGTCAGGGAGTGGAACAGGCTACCACGGGAGGTACTGAGCTCTTCCTCAATGGAAATCTTCAAGCGAAAACTGGATAAACCTATAGCTGGGATGATTTAGGAAAGCCTGCACTCGCAGGGGGTTGGACCCGATGGCCCTTGAGGTCCCTTCCATCTCTACCATTCTATGAGATTCCGAGCCAAGATCCTTATTAGATCTGCTGATGTTCTGCTTCCAATCAAACAAAGAGAATTTTGTTTACTTTCCGTAAATTCTTTTTCTTATAGTTCCGTATTGGGAGACCCAGACATTGGGTGTATAGCTTCTGCCATGGGTGGGAATAAACAGAAAAACTGAGAAGTAGGCGGAGCCTAACTTCACAAATGGGCGACAGCCGCCTGAAGGATGCGTCTGCCCAAGCTCGCATCTGCCGAAGCATGAGCATGCACTTGGTAGTGCTTTGAAAAGGTATGCAGGCTAGTCCAAGTGGCAGCCTTACAGACTTGCTGAGCCGTAGCCTGGTGCCTGAAAGCCCAAGAGGCACCGACAGCTCTGGTCGAGTGTGCCTTGATCCCCGGCGGGGGAGGCACCTGAGAACACTGGTAGGCATCCGAAATGGTCGACCTAATCCAACGGGCTAAGGTCGGCTTAGAAGCAGAAAGGCCCTTACGCCGACCTGTGGTTAGCACAAAAAGAGAGGTGCACCGCCTAAGAGCAGCGGTGCGAGACACATAGATCTGGAGCGCCCGCACCAGATCCAGAGTATGCAACGCTTTTTCAAAGCGATGAACAGGAGCCGGACAAAAGGAAGGCAGGGAAATGTCCCGGTTAAGGTGGAAAGGAGAAACCACCTTAGGGAGAAAGTTCGGAGTCGGACGGAGAACCACCTTGTCTTGATGAAAAACCAAAAAAGGTGACTCCGAAGAGAGCGCAGCCAAAACAGAGACTCTCCTGAGGGAAGTTATGGCCACTAGAAAGACCACTTTCTGTGAAAAACGAAACAAAGAAACCTCCCTAAGAGGCTCAAAGGGGGGTTTCTGCAAAACCGTGAGAACCAAATTGAGGTCCCAGGGATCCAAGGGCCGCCGGTAAGGCGGAATGATGTGAGACGCACCTTGCATGAAGGTGCGGACCTGAGCCAGCCGTGCGATACGCCGCTGGAACAGCACTGACAGAGCCGAGACTTGTCCCTTGAGAGAGTTGAGGGACAGTCCCAGCTGCAGACCGGACTGTAGAAAAGACAGAAGGGTCGGCAAGGAAAAAGGCCAAGGAGGATGGCCGGAAGAGCGACACCAGGACAGGAAAATCTTCCAAGTCCTGTGATAGATCTTGGCAGAGGAAGACTTCCAAGCCAGAGTCATAGTGGAGATGACTTCAGGAGGAATACCAGAAGCCGTCAAGATCCAGGACTCAAGAGCCACGCCGTCAATCTGAAAGCCGCAGAATTCTGGCGGAAAAACGGACCTTGTGAGAGAAGGTCTGGACGGTCCGGAAGATGCCACGGCACCTCTACGGACAGATGGAGCAGGTCTGGATACCAAGCTCGCCTGGGCCAGTCCGGAACAATGAGAATGACTCGACGGCCCTCCATTCTGATCTTGCGCAGAACTCTGGGCAAGAGAGCTAGAGGGGGAAACACGTAGGACAGACGAAACTGGGACCAGTCTTGAACCAGAGCGTCCGAGGCGAATGCCTGAGGATCGTGGGAGCGAGCCACGTAAACCGGAACCTTGTTGTTGTGACGGGATGCCATTAGGTCCACGTCCGGAGTGCCCCACTTGCGGCAGATTGACTGAAACACTGCCGGATGCAGGGACCACTCGCCACTGTCCACGGTTTGACAGCTGAGATAATCTGCCTCCCAGTTTTCCACGCCTGGGATGTGGACTGCGGATATGGTGGACTTGGAGTCCTCCGTCCATTGAAGGATACGTTGTACCTCCAACATTGCCAGGCGGCTGCGTGTCCCGCCTTGGTGATTGATGTAAGCAACCGCTGTCGCGTTGTCTGACTGGACTCGGATGTGCTTGCCCGCCAATAGGTGGTGAAAAGCTAGGAGAGCCAGAAGCACGGCTCTGGTTTCCAGCACATTGATCGAGAGGGCTGATTCGGACGGAGTCCAAGTGCCCTTGGCTCGGTGGTGGAGACATACCGCTCCCCAGCCGGATAGACTGGCATCCGTGGTGAGGATCACCCAGGACGGGGCCAGGAAGGAGCGTCCCTGAGACAGAGAGAGGAGCCGAAGCCACCACTGAAGAGAGCTCCTGGTCTGTGGCGACAGAGCCACTAACCTGTGCAAGGAGGAAGGCCGCTTGTCCCAACAGCAGAGAATGTCCAGCTGCAGTGGACGCAGATGGAACTGGGCAAAGGGAACAGCCTCCATTGACGCCACCATCTGACCCAGTACCTGCATCAGGTGCCTGATAGAATAACGGCGGGGCCTCAGCAGAGAGCGCACCGCCAGTTGGAGGGACTGCTGTTTGATTAAGGGCAACTTCACAAGTGCCGGCAGAGTCTCGAACTGCATCCCTAGGTACGTGAGCCTCTGGGTCGGAGTCAGAGTGGATTTGGGCAGATTGAAAAGCCACCCGAATTGGGCTAGAGTGGCGAGAGTGAGCGAGACACTCCGCTGACAGTCTGCGCTGGATGAAGCCTTGACTAGAAGGTCGTCCAGGTAAGGAATCACTGCCAACCCCTGGAGGTGCAGAACCGCAACCACTGCTGCCATGACCTTGGTGAATACCCGAGGGGCCGTGGCTAACCCGAAGGGGAGAGCCACGAATTGGAAATGTTCCTCTCCGATTGCAAAACGTAGCCAACGCTGGTGTGAAACTGCAATTGGCACATGGAGATAGGCATCTCTGATGTCGATGGATGCCAGGAACTCCCCTTGGGTCATTGAGGCAATGACTGACCGCAGAGACTCCATGCGAAAATGACGCACCTGAACTTGCTTGTTGAGAAGCTTGAGATCCAGGATGGGCCGGAAGGAACCGTCCTTTTTGGGGACTAGGAAGAGATTTGAGTAGAAACCTCTGAACCGTTCCCGGGCGGGAACCGGTACAATTACTCCGTTGGCCTGCAAGGATGCCACGGCCTGAGAGAAGGCGGCGGCCTTGGAGCAGGGGGGAGTTGACAGAAAAAAATCTGTCTGGCGGGTTGGAAGAGAATTCTATCCTGTAGCCGTGGGAGATGATATCCCGCACCCACTGATCGGAGACGTGTTGAAACCACGCGTCGCCAAAGTGGGAGAGCCTGCCACCGACTAAGGACGTTGCTGGCGCGGACAGATAGTCAAGAGGAGGCTGCCTTAGTGGCAGCAGCTCCTGCGGTCTTCTGTGGACGCGCCTTTGTGCGCCAGTTGGATTTTTCGTCCTTGGCTGAGTTAGTGGACTAGGCCGAGGACTTAGAGGACGACCAGTTGGAGGAACGAAAGGAACGAAACCTCGACTGGTTCCTGCCCTGGACAGGTTTCCTGGTTTTAGTTTGTGGCATGGAAGTACTCTTCCCGCCAGTAGCTTCCTTTATAATTTCATCCAGCTGTTCACCGAACAGCCTGGACCCAGCAAAAGGGAGTCCAGCAAGGTACTTCTTTGAAGAAGCATCTGCCTTCCACTCTCGAAGCCACAAGATCCTGCGGATAGCGAGGGAATTAGCCGAAGCCACCGCAGTGCGGTGAGAAGCCTCCAGCATGGCAGACATGGCATAGGATGAAAAAGCTGAAGCTTGGGAAGTTAAGGTAACCATTTCGGGCATAGATTCCCTGGCGAGGGAATGCATATCCTCTAGAGAAGCAGAGATGGCTTTGAGAGCCCACACTGCTGCAAAAGTTGGGGAGAACGAGGCCCCTGCCGCCTCATATACAGATTTGGCCAGAAGGTCAACCTGGCGGTCAGTGGAATCCTTAAGAGAGGTGCCATCAGCCACTGATACCACGGTCCGGGCTGAGAGTCTAGACACCGGGGGGTCTACCTTTGGGGAGTGAGACCACTCCTTGACCACCTCAGGTGGAAAGGGAAAACGGTCATCAGAACCACGCTTTGGGAAGCGTTTGTCAGGACAGGTCCTAGGCTTGGTCACAGCGGCCTGAAAACTGGAGTGGTTAAAGAACACACTCTTTGTCCTCTTAGGCGAGGTAAACTGGTGCTTTTCTGCCAGAGAGGGTTGCTCCTCTGATACTGGCGGATTGAGATCCAGTACAGAATTAATGGACGCAATCAAATCACTAACATCTGAGTCACTTTCGGACAGATGAATGGGGCACATGGAGTTAGCCTCCGAGCCCCCTGTAAAGGCATCCTCCTTGTCCCGCGAGTCAGCTTCTGAAACAGAGCCGCGGGACGAGGAAGGAGAGGGAGCCCTGCGTCTCCTCTTAAAAGGACGGGGTCTGGGACCAGATGATGAATCCTCTGTGAGCTCCGCTGAGAGAGCCCTAGCAGCAGAGGCACCCTGTGAAGGGGGCTGATGCATGTTCAGCAAAGTCCGGGACAGCTGTCCCATGGAGTCGGCAAAAGACTGGGAGATTGACCTAGAGAAGGATTCTACCCAAGCCGGGGGTTCAGCCACAGGGACCGGAGCAGCCTGAGAGACCACTGGGGGTGCGATTCCAGGCTGAGGCATTGTCAGGTTAGAGCAGGCATCACTATGTGGATAGGTGCTGGGTTCAGGCAGTAGGAGCTTACATGCAGTGCATACTGAATACAGCTTTGGAGCCTTGCTCCTCGTGTGAGACATGCTGCTGGAGTGGGGGCTTGCCAGAAAGACCCCCAGAGAGTATATACAGAGGTCCACAACCAGAGGTTGTGGCTTACCAGACCGCTGGAGCGGTGTTGTGTGCCCTCCAGATCCCGAAGCCCGGACCCCCAAGCACCTCAGCAGGGATGCTGCAGACCAATGCTAATCGCAGAGAAAACGCTGAGAAAATGGCGCCGGAGCGAAGAGAGGGGGCGGGACCTACTCTGAGAGCGGGATCTGGAGGGCCAAGGAGACTTACAGGGGAGGAGACATGTACCCAGTGAGGAGTGTCCCTCCCCTGTGCAGAACAGCCGCTGGGCAGAGCCGCGCTGTCCCTCTGCATGAATGACATGCGAGGGCAGTGAAACCGAAAGTAGGCCTCCGGCGAAGGCGGGGACTAAAATTTGAGCGGTGCGGCCGGCGCGCAGGCACCATCGGCGCGGTTCTCAGGCGACAGCCAGAGAACCCGCTGGAAATGTCAGAAAACTCACTCAGCACACTCTCCCACAACAATAAAGTACAGGGACCCCCCAATATATAAACGTCTCAGGTACTTAGCTTGCTGAGACGCAGGGTTCCAAGTCCCTGGGGACGAGTGCTCCGGACCAGCAGGGTCCTGAAGTGCTGCGGATGGAGACCGGTCTCCTGCCAAGCATGGAGAACCGTGCTGGCTCCCACTTCAAGCCAGAGCCCAGGAGGGATGGTGAAGGAGCACGGCATGTAAGGCTCCAGCCTTGGAATCAACCTTAACAGCACCACCGACACAGTGGGGTGAGAAGGGACATGCCAGGGGTCCAGACTTGGACCCGCTTTTCTTCAAACTCTTTCCAAAAATGAAAAATCAGATAAGAATGCATGTGTGGATGTATGCCTCCTGAACACAAAGCGATAAACTGGCTAGATCTGGATCTCCAGGGGGTGTATAAGCTCAGAGGGAGGAGCTACACTTTTGAGTGTAGTACTTTGTGTGTCCTCCGGAGGCAGAAGCTATACACCCAATGTCTGGGTCTCCCATAGGAACGATAAAGAAATATTCTATTACATATTTCTCGTTATTCCATCACTTGTATTATGAACCTACGTCAGATTCCAAATCCATTTGGTGTGTCTTTATATACACACACACAGACACACATTTGTCTAGGGTGGGGGGGGCGGGGTCTTACATTTTGACACAAGCACACCTACAGTATAGGACGTACCCACAGTCTGACACATCTTGTTGGCCTCCGTATTATTATACACAGCGTAGTTGTAAATTTTTAAATCAAAACCATAGCAGAAATCCTTGTGGCGGACCCAGTGCCCTTCACCGGGAGTGTGAGGACACAGCTCTTCTTTACTATCAAGTGTCGATTGTACTATAAAACAAAAGAAAATGTGTAAAAAATAAACATTACTATAGTCTATTATCAGCTATTATTGTAGTGAAATGTGCAAAGAACAGCTGCAATCTTTTATTCCATTCTCAATCTTTTATTTTTTTTCCTTCCCCTTCCTCCAGGAGCCATAACTTTTTGTTTTTCCATAGATCTAGCCATTTGAGGCCCTCATGTTGTAGTTTTGAAGGACACCCTCCATTTTACTATATTACACACAGGGAAAAAAAAACTACTATTATAATAATAAATAATAATAATAAATAATAATAATAATTTATTCATTTATATAGCGCTATTAATTCCACAGCGCTTTACATACATTGGCAACACTGTCCCCATTGGGCCTCACAATCTAGAGTCCCTATCTGTATGTCTTTGGAGTGTTGGAGGAAACCAGAGAACCCGGAGGAAACCCACGCAAACACGGGGAGAACATACAAACTCCTTACAGATGGTGTCCTTGGTGGGATTTGAACCCAGGACCCCAGCGCTGCAAGACTGCAGTGCTAAGCACTGAGCCACCACAAGACTGCAGTGCTAACCACTGAACCACCACAAGACTGCAGTGCTAACCACTGAGCCACCACAAGACTGCAGTGCTAACCACTGAGCCACCACAAGACTGCAGTGCTAACCACTGAGCCACCACAAGACTGCAGTGCTAACCACTGAGCCACCACAAGATTGCAGTGCTAACCACTGAGCCACCACAAGACTGCAGTGCTAACCACTGAGCCACCGTGCCACCCTATTTTTTATCATTTCATTAATGTTCCCTAATTACAACTTACCTGGAGATGTTTCTTTATAGCATATTGCACCCTCTTGAGGTTCACTACAATTCTTTATGTTCCACTCTCCTTTTGTATCCAGATATATACAGTTTCCAAGGCTGAGCTTTTTAGACAAGTACTTAGATGCATAGTTGATGTCGGTCCCGTCCGACCACTCCATACTGGACCCCTATCAGCCAAACGTATATATAGTAAAATGTCCAAACATGTTTATCACACTTTATAAAGAATAAACTACCCACAGACCCGCAGTGATTGGTCGGTTCCCCGCTGGCTGTATTTTGGGATTGGAGTTACTCACCTCATTATTCCACAGTCCAATCCACAGTGCAAACCCATCATGCCTGAGAATATGCTCCACAAACAACTGCTGGTGCTCCGTGTGAATACTGGCCAGGTGCCCGCCGCTCTGTCTACATTCCTTCACCGCTTCAAACCAGGTAAGTTTCTTCTTTACAACAAAATATGTCGAATTTTGATAGGGGACAGCGGTCGGCATTGGCGAAATGTAATCTTGATTAGAACCTTAAGGGGTGAAATCAACATTAAATGTTACCTTAGGCTCCTGGTAGGTCATATTCTTCCAGCATCACGTCCAAATGTGTTTAAAATTTAATTTTTATTTCATAAATAATTAGTTTTATTTATTAGTTTTGGTTTTACACAACTTCATCTACATATGGATACAAACACTGGCGGAGTTACCTTTCTCAATTTTGCAGGCCACAAGAGAGTGTTGTTGAAGGAATAACAACTGAAAATCCGATGGATTTGAATAAATATCCCAAAATCCATCAATTCTCATAGCAGCATAAAAGCTGTCGTTTGTCACATTTGGTCGCCCCTCTCTCCAGTTGGAGTATTGTACGAAGGTCTGGTCATGCCAGCGCAAACCATTGGCTGGGAAAGAAAACAAAACATTGTGAGATTAGTACCGATTCTATGGACACTTTGGAAATGCAAATATTACTGGGTATATTTAATTAATAAAATTCCACTAGGTTTCATTCATTTTCAGACCCCCTGATATGCAATTTTCAGCCTGATCAAAATTTCAACATTTTCTCTTGAGGGAGTGTCACTCTCATTAATATAGGCTGGATGCAAGGTCTGTGTGTATATGTAGGTTGCTGAGAAATTATTGACTCATACATCAGCACAGCTTCTACCCTGCACCTAATTCCCCTTAATGTGCTTTCCTCCTTTTCTAAAGCCTGTTTTCTCTGCCCTCCCTGAGAATCTGGATGCTTTCTCTTCTGCCCTCCCTGAGAATGTACATGCTTTCCCGTCTGCCTTCCCTGAGAATGTAGATTCATTCCAGTCTGCCCTCCCTGAGAATGTACATGCTTTCCCATCTGCCCTCCCTGAGAATGTAGATTCTTTCCCGTCTGCCCTCCCTGAGACTGTAGATGCTTTCCCATCTGCCCTCCCTTAGACTGTAGATGCTTTCTTGTCTGCCCTCCCTGAGACTGTAGATCCTTTCTCATCTGTTCTTTGAGACTGTAGATGCTTTCTTGTCTGCCCTCCCTAAGAATGTAGATGCTTTCCCATCTGTCATCCCTGAGAATGTAGATCCTTTCCCGTCTGCCCTCCCTGACAATGTAGATGCTTTCCCGTCTGCCCTCCCTGACAATGTAGATGCTTTCCCGTCTGCCCTCCCTGACAATGTAGATGCTTTCCCATCTGCCCTCCCTAAGAATGTACATGCTTTCCCATTTGCCCTCCCTGAGACTGTAGATGCTTTCCCATCTGCCCTCCCTAAGAATGAAGATGCTTTCCCATCTGTCCTCCCTGAGAAAGAAGATGCTTTCCCATCTGCGCTCCCTGAGACTGTAGATGCTTTCCCATCTGTCCTCCCTGAGAAAGAAGATGCTTTCCCATCTGCGCTCCCTGAGACTGTAGATGCTTTCCAATCTGCCGTCCTTGAGACTGTAGATGTTTTCCCGACTCCATTCTAGGCAAATAGTAAATCCATGAGTCCGTCTTTAGCTAACCCTGTATACCCCAAAAGAGCTATTTCTGCAGATGGTGGACGTTTCCGCACCTGAACCCCACAGATCAGAATTTCTAATGTTTTACTATAACATGATAAAAGTTTAAAAAAGTTGCATTAACCCTTTAAATACCTTTATGGTAAACACCAGAATTATCCGGTAGGTATTTGGCAGTGTTGCAGTTTTGTTATAAACCGATCAAAAATTTCAGGTCTTAATGATAATGATCAAGACTTACCACTGCTATCATAAAGAAGTCCCAACCAAACCCCCTTGGCCAGGTCGGCGTACGGCTGTAGATGGTTGAAAACAAACGTATTTTCATCCTCATCTCTGATGCTCAGGACATAGGCATCCTGGTCTGTAAGAGAATGCATCCGGTAAGCTGACAATCAGTATATCAAGTCATTTAGAAATTTTTTTGGGGCATTTCAGAGTCACTAGAAGAGTTAAAAGACAAAAAAAAAAAATCAACGATACATACGGAGTGTGTGGCAGATATATTTTGAGGGACTTGGCACCCATCTTCTGTGTTTTAAAAGAAAAGCATAGCAGCTATTTCTGTACGGAATCCATACGGTGCTCCCGACTGTATGAGGACAGTCTGTGTGGTTGGTTGCCGTTTTTTCTGTAAAATATTTATGAAAAACAATTAGCATTGAGAAAAGTAGGAGGATAGGGGAAAGAACGTAGATGCTTTCCAGTCTGCCCTCCCCGAGACTGTCGATGCTTTCCAGTCAGCCCTCCCTGAGACTGTAGATGCTTTCCAGTCTGCCCTCCCTGAGACTGTAGATGCTTTCCAGTCTGCCCTCCCTGAGACTGTAGATGCTTTCCAGTCTGCCCTCCCTGAGACTGTAGATGCTTTCCAGTCTGCCCTCCCTGAGACTGTAGATGCTTTCCAGTCTGCCCTCCCTGAGACTGTAGATGCTTTCCAGTCTGCCCTCCCTGAGACTGTAGATGCTTTCCAGTCTGCCCTCCCTGAGACTGTAGATGCTTTCCAGTCTGCCTTCCCTGAGACTGTAGATGCTTTCCAGTCTGCCCTCCTGGAGACTGTAGATGCTTTCCAGTCTGCCCTCCTGGAGACTGTAGATGCTTTCCAGTCTGCCCTCCCGGAGACTGTAGATGCTTTCCAGTCTGCCCTCCCGGAGACTGTAGATGCTTTCCAGTCTGCCCTCCCGGAGACTGTAGATGCTTTCCAGTCTATCCTCCCGGAGACTGTAGATGCTTTCCAGTCTGCCCTCCCGGAGACTGTAGATGCTTTCCAGTCTGCCCTCCCTGAGACTGTAGATGCTTTCCAGTCTGCCCTCCCTGAGACTGTAGATGCTTTCCAGTCTGCCCTCCCTGAGACTGTAGATGCTTTCCAGTCTGCCCTCCCTGAGACTGTAGATGCTTTCCAGTCTGCCCTCCTGGAGACTGTAGATGCTTTCCAGTCTGCCCTCCTGGAGACTGTAGATGCTTTCCAGTCTGCCCTCCTGGAGACTGTAGATGCTTTCCAAAGCAAGAATTGTTGACCTTAGGGAGATCAACATATCCACTGCGGAGACACCATCACGTGTTTCTCAACGCAGTGATTCTAGAGCATTGCCCCCTGGGAAGTATGCAAATAAGAAAGCCGCGGAGACACCATCACGTGTTTCTCAACGCTGGCAGAAAACTAGCCAGGTCTTTCACCGGGAAGGAACAACCACGGGAAGGGCAGTCTCGAGTCAAGGAGACCACCTATACCAAACATGGTATCCATCCACAGACAGCCGTTTCGGGGTATTTGCCCCTCATCAGTGTGGAGTAGGAATCTGGCTAGTGGGGGCAATGCCTAGTATAAGACTACTTAAGCAAGAATTGTTGACCTTAGGGAGATCAACATATCCACTGCGGAGACACCATCACGTGTTTCTCAACGCAGTGATTCTAGAGCATTGCCCCCTGGGAAGTATGCAAATAAGAAAGCCGCGGAGACACCATCACGTGTTTCTCAACGCTGGCAGAAAACTAGCCAGGTCTTTCACCGGGAAGGAACAACCACGGGAAGGGCAGTCTCGAGTCAAGGAGACCACCTATACCAAACATGGTATCTATCCACAGACAGCCGTTTCGGGGTATTTGCCCCTCATCAGTGTGGAGTAGGAATCTGGCTAGTGGGGGCAATGCCTAGTATAAGACTACTTAAGCAAGAATTGTTGACCTTAGGGAGATCAACATATCCACTGCGGAGACACCATCACGTGTTTCTCAACGCAGTGATTCTAGAGCATTGCCCCCTGCTAATACCCCGAAACGGCTGTCTGTGGATGGATACCATGTTTGGTATAGGTGGTCTCCTTGACTCGAGACTGCCCTTCCCGTGGTTGTTCCTTCCCGGTGAAAGACCTGGCTAGTTTTCTGCCAGCGTTGAGAAACACGTGATGGTGTCTCCGCGGCTTTCTTATTTGTAGATGCTTTCCAGTCTGCCCTCCCGGAGACTGTAGATGCTTTCCAGTCTGCCCTCCCGGAGACTGTAGATGCTTTCCAGTCTGCCCTCCCGGAGACTGTAGATGCTTTCCAGTCTATCCTCCCGGAGACTGTAGATGCTTTCCAGTCTGCCCTCCCGGAGACTGTAGATGCTTTCCAGTCTGCCCTCCCGGAGACTGTAGATGCTTTCCAGTCTGCCCTCCCGGAGACTGTAGATGCTTTCCAGTCTGCCCTCCCGGAGACTGTAGATGCTTTCCAGTCTGCCCTCCCGGAGACTGTAGATGCTTTCCAGTCTGCCCTCCCGGAGACTGTAGATGCTTTCCAGTCTGCCCTCCCGGAGACTGTAGATGCTTTCCAGTCTGCCCTCCCGGAGACTGTAGATGCTTTCCAGTCTGCCCTCCCGGAGACTGTAGATGCTTTCCAGTCTGCCCTCCCGGAGACTGTAGATGCTTTCCAGTCTGCCCTCCCGGAGACTGTAGATGCTTTCCAGTCTGCCCTCCCGGAGACTGTAGATGCTTTCCAGTCTATCCTCCCGGAGACTGTAGATGCTTTCCAGTCTGCCCTCCCGGAGACTGTAGATGCTTTCCAGTCTGCCCTCCCTGAGACTGTAGATGCTTTCCAGTCTGCCCTCCCGGAGACTGTAGATGCTTTCCAGTCTGCCCTCCCTGAGACTGTAGATGCTTTCCAGTTTGCCCTCCTGGAGACTGTAGATGCTTTCCAGTCTGCCCTCCCGGAGACTGTAGATGCTTTCCAGTCTGCCCTCCCTGAGACTGTAGATGCTTTCCAGTCTGCCCTCCCGGAGACTGTAGATGCTTTCCAGTCTATCCTCCCGGAGACTGTAGATGCTTTCCAGTCTGCCCTCCCGGAGACTGTAGATGCTTTCCAGTCTGCCCTCCCGGAGACTGTAGATGCTTTCCAGTCTGCCCTCCCGGAGACTGTAGATGCTTTCCAGTCTGCCCTCCCGGAGACTGTAGATGCTTTCCAGTCTGCCCTCCCGGAGACTGTAGATGCTTTCCAGTCCGCCCTCCCTGAGACTGTAGATGCTTTCCAATCTACCCTCCCTGAAGTTTACCCTTCCCTGAGACTGTAGAACCCCCAAATAATCCCATTTTGAGGTGTACGTGGTGCCGTCCTGTTTTGCAACTTTTTGATATCATTTCAATTTCTCACCATTTTCAAAATCTCTGGTTTATGTCATTAAATAGAGCGGTTCATAACCTCAATACAGAAGTTGAAAACCTTTAAAGATTAAATTTTAAAATTTAAAGTATTTATTCAATGGTGAGGTCACAGGTACAGATAGAGACGGACACTGAGAGCAAAGGGCCCTTGTGCGTAGGTTATAGCAATGATATGCCTGGGTGGGTGTAGCTTGCCGAGGAGGAGCCCCTTGGTGCTATCCTCCTGGTGGAAGCGGCATACCCCCATAGTCTCCTGCGTCCCTCAATGGGGAACCCAAGAAAGAATTGTCGCAGGTTCCCCCGCTCATAGGCAGACATTACCCTCGGCAAAAACTTACCTGGTGGAATATGACAAATTGCCCCAGGAAGCTGGATGTCACAGGTCTCAGTTTTCCAAGTCCCCTCTAAAGAAATAAGAGTGCAATCCTCCTCTTGAGTATCTGTCGACCATCGATTCAGAGTGACCAGGCTGCCATCGAGCCATCGGTAGTGGATTCCATCCTGATACATTGTAACACATCAATAATCAGCAGAATTACAGAAAGTGCACATGAAATGCAATCTAAAGAAATAATAAAAAACTGAAAAACTTACATCATGGCTGGAGAGTCCTATCCACATCGGCCGGCCCACTTGGCTAACAGTGACTGTGAGAAAGGAGAGCTGGTACTGATCCGTTATACTGACCAGCTCCATATTTTTGCTTCTGCATTCAGACACCGCTTCGTACCAGGTCATATTTTTTTTAATAATCCTATACTTTCGCTCTTTATACTCTATTTCTTCTGGAACCACAGTCTGCGCAGTTGTGCCGGCCTGATCTAAAAAAGATATATAATATATAATACATATTAAAGCAGCCAGACTGGCTTGCAAAGTCTCCATAAGGAGAATAGTGTTCCCCCGTGATCCCCACATAGCTTTCTCATGAGCCAGATCAGACACCCCATACTTTGCACTGACGAGGGGCAAGCACCCCAAAACAACGTGTCTGCAAATTGGGATTCTGATCTGGCATATATCCTAAGTTATATGTAAAGGGTTGTTAAAAATCCACATTTAACTTTTAGGATCGCTACTTCCAATAGGTGTCGCTGCGCTAGAGTTTGTCTCTAGTCCTGGAGAGACAATTTGAATATTATATATGTACATTAAAAAAACAAAAACGCACAAAAAAAAAAAAAATCTTCCTCCTATACTTATATTTTAAGCTTCTTACAGATGCCCTAAACACGTTGAGGTGTATGAATGTGCGACCACACCGCCAATTGTGAGAATAGAGACCGATGTGACTTTAGCGGGAATGTTTGAAGTCAATCAATATCTAATACTACACACAAAATATGCAATAATTACTATGTTTCTACCTAAGCATGTATAAATTTTTATTAGTGATGAGCGGGCACTACCATGCGCGGGTGCTCGGTACTAGTAACTAGTGATGAACGGGCACTACCATGCTCGGGTGCTCGGTACTCGTAACTAGTGATGAGCGGGCACTACCATGCTTGGGTGCTCAGTACTGGTAACTAGTGATGAGCGGGCACTACCATGCTCAAGTGCTCGGTACTAGTAACTAGTGATGAGTGAGCACTACCATGCTCGGGTGCTCAGTACTCGTAACTAGTGATGAGCGGGCACTACCATGCTCGGGTGCTCAGTACTCGTAACTAGTGATGAGCGGGCACTACCATGCTTGGGTGCTCAGTACTGGTAACTAGTGATGAGTGAGCACTACCATGCTCAAGTGCTCGGTACTAGTAACTAGTGATGAACGGGAACTACCATGCTCGGGTGCTCAGTACTAGTAACTAGTGATGAGCGGGCACTACCATGCTCAGGTGCTCTGGACTCGTAACTAGTGAGGAGCGCGCACTACCATGCTCAGGTGTTCGGTACTTGTAACAAGCAGTTAGATAGTCAGATGGGCGCGACTCAAGTAATCAAGTATAATGGAAGTCAATGGGGAACGTGAGCATTTTTCGGGGAATCTTCCAAAAAATGCACTAGTCCCCCATTGACTTCCATTATACTCGGCTACTCGAGTTGGGCCCATGTGAGCATCCAACTGCTTGTCACAAGTACCGAGCACCTGAGCATGGTAGTGCTCACTCCTCACTACATACGAGAACCTGAGCATGGTAGTGCCTGCTCATCACTAGTTACGAGTACTGAGCACCCGAGCATGGTAGTGCCCGCTCATCACTAGTTACGAGTACAGAGCACCAGAGCATGGTAGTGCCCGCTCATCACTAGTTACGAGTACAGAGCACCAGAGCATTGTAGTGCCCGCTCATCACTAGTTACGAGTACTAAGCACCCATGCATGGTAGTGCTCGCTCATCATTAGTTACCAGTACTAAGCACCCATGCATGGTAGTGCTCGCTCATTACTAGATACGAGTACTGAGCACCTGAGCATAGTAGTGCCCGCTCATCACTAGTTACGAGTACCGAGCACCCGAGCATGGTAGTGCCTGCTCATCACTAGTTACGAGTACTGAGCACCCGAGCATGGTAGTGCTCGCTCATCACTAGTTACGAGTGCTGAGCACCTGAGCATGGTAGTGCCCGCTCATCACTAGTTACGAGTACTGAGCATGGTAGTGCTCGCTCATCGCTAGATACGAGTACAGAGCACCCGAGCATGGTAGTGCCCGCTCATCACTAGTTACGAGTACTGAGCACCCGAGCATGGTAGTGTCCGCTCATCACTAGTTACGAGTACTGAGCACCCGAGCATGGTAGTGCCCGCTCATCACTAGTTACGAGTACTGAGCACCAGAGCATGGTAGTGCTCACTCATCACTAGTTACGAGTACTGAGCACCAGAGCATGGTAGTGCCCACTCATCACTAGTTACGAGTACTGAGCACCCAAGCATAGTAGTTCCCGCTCATCACTAGTTACGAGTACTGAGCACCCGAGCATAGTAGTTCCCGCTCATCACTAGTTACGAGTACTGAGCACCCGAGCATGGTAGTGCTCACTCATCACTAGATACGAGTACCGAGCACCTGAGCATGGTAGTGCTCGCTCATCACTAGATACGAGTACCGAGCACCTGAGCATGGTAGTGTTCGTTTATCACCAATTTTTATCCCTCTTAAAATGCATTAAAAATGTTTTCCCTACCTGCAGGTTTTTGGCAGACTGACACATATTGCTGATCTGAACAGGCGGTGAAGTCCCATGTTCCAACAAATGATGATTTGGGATCATTGAGAAAAAACACACACTGCTGATTCTTCTCTGTGTTACTCTCCTAGGGAAAACAAACAAAAACCCTTTAAGAATGAGAATATGAAACTAATCTTACAAGCAAAATTTTAAACCCCAGTCCTTACATCAAGCTGAAACAGCTTCAGTCTTCCGTGTAGCAGCGGATGAAGGTTGGTGTACCTGACCTCGGAGCCGTCCAGCCAGCTGTACTTGTAACTATGTAAGGGAATCCTTAAACCGATCCAGAATTTTTTTTGCATGCTAGAACTCAAATATGTGATAAAATCTGCAGAAGAAAAAAATAAAAGCAACATAATAGTAACCTGAGCTGTACAAAGGTTTAAAAGGAATGACCGTAACTTAGTTCCGGTGGCTATCGCGGATTCAGTGCTGCTCCGTGGCTCGGACATTATGAAGCTTGGTAGATGCCAGATTATCGGAGGTTTTGGATTATTGGGCAGTACTGGAGCTCTTGGGTCACTGGTGGACACAGACAGAAATGGGCCCCTGTGCAAGAACAGTATATTGGCCATTTTCAGTCCAATAAATCATCAAAAATGCTTTTGAGGTGGTCCTGGCCCCCTAACCGTCTGGGCCCCTGTGTGGCCCCACAGGTTGCACTAATGATATGTCAGCCCCTGCGTTGGGTCTCGGACACCTTACACTGCACTTACGTCTTACCTTGCTCATGTTGGTTCAGAATCGAAGGAAGAGTGGCCCCGTGTTCAGTGCAATATTTAGTTGCTTCCAAGAAGGTCAGGTTTTTCTCAGGAACCTTTACAAAGCACTAAAATAAGAAATAATCACATACACAGTTGATGTAGTCATACTGCCAGAATGATGTTACCTATAACAGGTGCCCCATTAATCCCTTTCGATTTCATGACGTGGAGTGAAGGTGTATGGAGCAAGCGCAGGAGCTGAGCTCACTATACACGGAACAGGTGTCGGCCGTGTTATACAGCCAGCACCTGACTCTCACAGCTCCGGTGTCGGCTGTGTTATACAGCAAGCACCTGACTCTCACAGCTCCGGTGTCGGCTGTGTTATACAGCCAGCACCTGACTCTCACAGCTCCGGTGTCGGCTGTGTTATACAGCAAGCACCTGACTCTCACTGCTCCGGTGTCGGCTGTGTTATACAGCCAGCACCTGACTCTCACAGCTCCGGTGTCGGCTGTGTTATACAGTCAGCACCTGACTCTCACAGCTCCAGTGTCGGCTGTGTTATACAGCAAGCACCTGACTCTCACAGCTCCGGTGTCGGCTGGGTTAGGCAGCCAGTACCTAACTCACAACTTTGGTGTCAGCTGTGTTACACAGCCAGCACCTGACTCTCACAGCTCTGATAGCTGCCAATTTTAGCCCATAAAAGATGAAAACAAGTTATGCTGCGGACAGGTGATAACTTTTCGATCGGTGGTGTTTGTCTGAGGGAACCCAAACAAAAATCAGAAGAACAAGGGACTTGTACTTTTGGCAGACCCATAGGCAATGAATGGTGCAGTGGTCGATGACTGTCCAACCGCTCACTCTATTCCACAACGAGAATAAACGTTCCCCGTCCTGCTAATCGCTTCGCCACCCAGAGGTTGGACTCACACCAATCAACAAATTATATGTGGATAGGAGAGAACTTGTTTTCCCCTGGACAATCCCTTTAAATGCCGCAACAGCATTTTAGTACATTGTATGGTGACTTTCAAAGCTATAACTTGAACCACAAAAAAAAAAACAACAAAAAACCCTCATACAGCTATAACACCGGAAAAATAAGAAATTATGGCACACGGAAGAAGGGGAGGTAAAGTAAATATTAAAAAAAGGGGGTTGAAATCTTAACCTTACCATCCCTGCCTGCAACATGGCAACATACGTATTAATGACCCTTCCTCATTGTCTCACCTTGTTTCCATACAATATAAAGCTTTCCGGGCAGCTTCCAGAAGAGTTGATTACTTTGGTTGGGATTATTTCCAGGAGGGATAAGTTCTGACTTTCACATATAAATGGGAGCTTCACATTGCAATTTATCGGCCTAAATTGGTCTATGGGATAAACATTAAAGAGATTAAAAGGTGACATAAGAAAAAAGAAATAATAATAATAGCATAGCTTGTGCTTTAATAGCATACTTAAAATGAGGCAATCACTAGATTTTGGCAGAAGAAACCAAAACCATGATGTGACAGGGCTTTGTGATGCCTCCTGTCCAAAAAATGGTGTTGGTAAGATTGTCTGTTTCATTGTGCTGCACAAAAGGAGTTTAGAGATTAATTAAAAAAAAAAAAAAAATAATATGTTACCACTCAAAAAGAGTCATCTGGGCGGGGCCACTGGGCCTTGATGGACTTCCCAGCTAGTGGAAACTTCCCACCTTTAATAAGACATCAATTGAGGCATGGAGGCCGACTCGGCACACACTCGACACTGCCAAGATGACTTTTGGAGAGCGTCATATGCTGTATTATAACCTCTTTTTATCAAGCAGAGTAAAATGAGCTAACAGGGACCTATTAAGAAACCTATTAAAAGCACTATAAAAAGAGAAATCTGGCTTCTTAGACAAATATGTAGCGACAGGTTCCCTTTAAGTATGTGACAAGCCCTCATGGCATATTACAGCTCTCATCTCTGCATGACAGTGCCGGTAGATGAGAGCTGCAGAGTGCATTATTCCCCGATACCTGCGGTGTTTGTATTGGCACACAGCTCTGCTCTTCTACCCACGCTCAGTAAATCACCCACACTAAGCTCTGTGTAATCTGGTTAGACAAGAGTCTGTAATCATTCTCAACTCTACTATGGTAAGATTTGTGTGTAGCCAGGTCATACAGATATAACTGCTGGTTAATAACTGTGCAGGAGGAGAATAGAAGAGCTGTGTGTCATTATAAACACTGATCTGCGTCGATCAAAGGTATTGTGGAATAATGTGTTGGTATCTGGGATAGATGCAGAGCGCTGTATGTGACAAGCACTGATTGCATTCTACAGCTCATATATCTCTACATGACAGTGCCGGCAGATGAGAGCTGCAGAGTGCCCTGATACCTGGGATAGATATAAAGAGGGGTTTGTAATAACAAACAGCTCTGCTCTCCTATCCCTGCACAGTAGTCGCCAACACTAACCTGGTTAGACAAGAGTCTGTAACCACGCTCAACTCTTGGCTAAGAGGAGAGGAGCCTAACCAGAGCATCTCCTCTATTAACTTATGTTTCTAAGGTGTAAAAAAATAGGATTTCTAACCTGTCAGCACAGAATGACTGTTCAAACCAAGCACAGGCATTTGGTGCCCCCCTGATGTGGCCAAACATTTGTGCACTTTCCACCTATCTCTGCCTCTATGAAACCAAAGCTATCAATCAAAGAAAAGGGGGCGGAGATAGCAGGAAAACAATAAGGTAGGAAGGTGCACTTAAATGTTTGGCAACATCAACGGTGCAGAGATAACTTGTGCTTGGTTTGAAAAGTCATTCTGGGCTGGCAGAGTCCTTTTAAATATATGGTCTGGTTAGAAACCCAATTTGTATACACCTTGGATAGAAACGTCTGAGTGAATAGAGGAGATGCTCTGTTTAGGCTCCTTTCATCTTAGCCAGAGTTGAGAGTGGTTACAGACTCTTGTCTAACCAGGTTACACAGAGCTTAGTGTGGGCGATTACTGTGCAGAGCTGTGCGTCATTACAAACACCTCTCTGTATCTATCCCAGGTATCAGGGAATAACGGACCCTGTAGCTCTCATCTCCCGGCACTGTCATGCAGTGATGAGAGCTGTAATATGCAAATCAGCGCTTGTCACAGACAACGCTCTGCATCTATCCCAGATACCTGCATTATTCCACAATTGATTGATGCAAAGCAGTGTTTATAATGACATGTAGCTCTGCTGTCCTCCTCCTGCACAGCTATATCTCTATGACTTATCTAGAGACACAATTCTTACCATATCATATAAAGATAGCCTACTTTGACATTCTTTGGAGGGGTTTTGTTCCCCACCCCACCCGAAAATTACAGCTCCTGCTTAGGATTGGGTAATGTCAAACAAGTTAAAAAGTAACCACCCCCAAAAAAGAATTTCTGCTAATGTCCACTTGGTTTAATCATCTATGCATTACTAGATAATATCTCCACAAAATAAAAAATAAATAAATAAATAAAAATTTCCAGATCTTGATCATCATGTGGCCAATTTTCATCTAAAATGGGTTAAAAAAACCCTTTTTAATGTGCTCTCTGTGATACTTAATGTGCCCTGTAGTGGCGCTGCAGGGAAAAAGAGAATTTTGTTTACTTACCGTAAATTCTTTTTCTTATAGTTCCGACATGGGAGACCCAGACCATGGGGTGTATAGCTTCTGCCTCCGGAGGACACACAAAGCACTACACTAAAAGTGTAGCTCCTCCCTCCGAGAATATACACCCCCCGGATGACAAATCCACCCAGTTTAGTGCAAAAGCTGAAGGAGGACATCCACCCATAAGTAGAGATAGAGTAAAACCCGGAATAACCGGAACCTCTGTCTACAACAACAGCCGGTGAAAAACACACGGAACAAGAAAACTGCCAACAGGCAACAGGGAGGGTGCTGGGTCTCCCATGTCGGAACTATAAGAAAAAGAATTTACGGTAAGTAAACAAAATTCTCTTTTTCTTCATCGTTCCTTATGGGAGACTCAGACCATGGGATGTCTCAAATCAGTCCATGGGTGGGAAATAAACAGAAACTGAGAAGTAGGCAAAACCTAACTTCACAAATGGGCGACAGCCGCCCGAAGGATGCGTCTGCCCAAGCTCGCATCTGCCGAAGCATGAGCATGCACTTGGTAGTGCTTCGAAAAGGTGTGCAGACTAGACCAAGTGGCAACCTGACAGACCTGCTGAGCCGTAGCCTGGTGCCTGAAAACCTAAGAGGCACCGACAGCTCTGGTCGAGTGCGCCTTAATCCCCGGCGGGGGAGGCACCTGAGAACATTGGTAGGCATCGGATATGGCCGACCTAATCCAACGAGCTAGGGTCGGTTTAGAAGCCGAGAGACCCTTGCGCTGACCCGTGGTTAGCACAAAAAGAGAGGTGCACCGCCTAAGAACAGCGGTGCGTGACACATAGATCCAGAGCGTCCGCACCAAATCTAAAGCATGCAACGCTTTCTCAAAGCGATGCACAGGGGCCGAACAAAGGGAAGACAATGAAATGTCCTGGATAAGGTGTAAAGGAGACACCACCTTAGGGAGAAAGCCCGGAGTCGGACGGAGAACCACCTAGTCTTGGTGAAAAAAACAAAAAGGGTGACTCCGAAGAGAGCCCAGTCAAATCAGAGACTCTCCTGAGAGAAGTTATGGCCACCAGAAAGACCACTTTCTGTGAAAGACGAAACAACGAAAGCTCCCTAAGAGGCTCAAAGGGGGGTTTCTGTAAGGCCGTGAGGACAAGATTAAGGTCCCAGGGATCCAGAGGCCGCCGGTAAGGCGGAATGATGTGAGATGCGCCCTGCATGAAGGTGCGCACCTGGGCCAGTCGGGCGATACGCCGCTGGAACAACACTGACAGAGCCGAGACCTGTCCCTTGAGGGAATTGAGGGACAGTCCTAGCTGCAGACTGGACTGTAGAAAGGACAGGATGGTCGGCAAGGAAAACGGCCAAGGAGCATGGCCGGAAGAGCGACACCAGGACAGGAAAATTCTCCAAGTCCTGTGGTAAATCCTGGCCGAGGAAGACTTCCGAGCCTGAGTCATAGTGGAGATGACCTCGGAAGGCATGCCTGAAGCCGTAAGGATTCAGGGCTCAAGAGCCACGCCGTCAATCAGAGAGCCGCAGAATTCTGGCGGAAAACGGACCCTGTGAGAGAAGGTATGGGCGGTCCGGGAGATGCCACGGCTCCTCTACGGACAGACGGAGCAGGTCTGGGAACCAAGCTCGCCTGGGCCAGTCTGGGGCGATGAGTACGACCCGACGGCCCTCCATTCTGATCTTGCGCAGGACTCTGGGCAAGAGAGCTAGAGGGGGAAACACGTAGGCCAGACGGAACTGGGACCAATCCTGAACCAGCACGTCTGCCGCCAAGGCCTGAGGATCGTGGCACGTAAACCGGGACCTTGTTGTCGTGCCGGGATGCCATTAGATCCACTTCCGGAGTGCCCCACTTGCGACAGATTGACCGGAACACTGCCGGATGCAGGGCCCACTCGCCGCTGTCCACGGTTTGACGGCTAGATAATCTGCCTCCCAGTTTTCTACGCCTGGGATGTGGACTGCGGATTTGGCGGACTTGGAGTCCTCCGTCCACTGAAGGATACGTTGAACTTCCAACATTGCTAGGCGGCTGCAAGTCCCGCCCTGGTGATTGATGTAGGCAATTGCTGTCGCGTTGTCTGACTGGACTCGAATGTGCTTGCCCGCCGACAAGTGGAGAAAAGCTACGAGAGCTAGGAGCACAGCTCTGATTTCCAGCACATTGATCGAGAGGGCTGATTCGGACGGAGTCCAAGTGCCCTGTGCTCGGTGGTGGAGAAACACTGCTCCCCAGCCGGATAGACTGGCATCCGTGGTGAGAATCACCCAGGACGGGGCCAGAAAGGAGCGTGGAGAGAGGGGCCGAAGCCACCACTAAAGAGAGCTCCTGGACTGTGGCGACAGAGCCACCAGCCTGTGCAAGGAAGAGGTCCGCTTGTCCCAACAGCGGAGAATGTCCAGCTGCAGGGGACGCAGATGGAACTGGCAAAGGGAACCGCTTCCATTGACGCCACCATCTGACCCAGCACCTGCATGAGGTGCCTGATGGAATGACGGCGGAGCCTCAGCAGAGAGCGAACCGCCAGATGAAGGGACTGCTGTTTGACTAAGGGTAGCTTCACAAGTGCCAGCAGTCTTGAATTGCATCCCTGGGGAACGTAAGTTCCTGGGTCGAGGTCAGAGTGGACTTGCAAGCGTGGCGAGAGTGAGCGAGACACTCCGCTGACAGTCTGCACTGGATGAAGCCTTGACTAGAAGGTCGTCCAGGTAAGGAATCACTGCCAACCCCTGGAGGTGCAGAACCGCAGCCACTGCTGCCATGACCTAGGTGAATACACGAGGGGCCGTGGCTAACCCGAAGGGGAGAGCCACGAATTGGAAATGTTCCTCTCCGATTACAAAACGTAGCCAACGCTGGTGTGAAACTGCGATTGGCACATGCGGATAGACATCTCTGATGTCGATGGATGCTAAGAAATCTCCTTGGGTCATTGACTGATCGCAGAGATTCCATGCAAAAATGCCGCACCTGAACATGCTTGTTGAGAAGCTTGAGATCCAGGTCGGAAGGCACTGTCCTTTTCGGGGACTAGGAAGAGATTTGAGTAAAAATCTCAGAACCGTTCCCAGTCGGGAACTGGTACAATTACTCCACTGGCCTGCAAGAATGCCACGGCCTGTGAGAAGGCGGCGGCCTTGGAGCAGGGGGGAGTTGACAGAAAAAATCTGTTTGGCGGGCTGGATAGAATTCTATTCTGTAGCCGTGGGAGATGGTAACCCACACCCACTGATCGAAGACGTGTTGAAACCACACGTCGCCCAAGTGGGAGAGCCTGCCACCGACCAAGGACGTTGCTGGCGCGGCCAGATAATCAAGAGGAGGCTGCCTTGGTGGCAGCAGCTCCTGCGGACTTCTGAGGACGCGGCTTCATGCGCCAGTTGGTTTACGGACCTTGGCTGAGTTAGTGGACGAGGCCGAGGGCTTAGAGGACGACCAGTTAGAGGAACGAAAGGAACGAAACCTCGACTGGTTCCTGCCCTGGACAGGTTGCCTGGGTTTGTGGCATGGAAGTACTCTTCCCGCCAAAAGCTTCCTTAATAATTTCATCCAGTTGTTCACCGAATAGACTGGTCCCAGCAAAAGGGAGCCCAGCAAGGAACTTCTTAAGAAGCATCTGCCTTCCACTCTCGAAGCCACAGGAGCCTGCGGATAGCGAGGGAAGTAGCCGAGGCCACCGCAGTGCGGTGACAGTCTCCAGCATGGCAGACATGGCATAGGATGAAAAGACTGGAGCCTGGAAGTTAAGGAAACCATTTCGGGCATAAAGTCCCTGTGAGGGAATGCATCTCCTCCAGAGAAGCAGAGATGGCTTTGAGAGCCCGCACTGCTGCAAAAGATGGGGAGAACGAGGCCCCTGCCGCCTCATATATAGATTTGACCAGAAGGTCAACCTGGCGGACAGTGGGATCCTTAGAGAGTGCCGTCAGCCACTGATACAACTGTCCGGGCTGAAAGTCTAGACACCGGAGGGTCCACCCTTGGTGAATGAGCCCACTCCTTGACCACCTCTGGTGGAAGGGGGAAACAGTCAACAGAACCACGCTTTGGGAAGCGTCTGTCAGGACAGGCTCTGGGCTTGGTCACAGTGGGCTGAAAAACTGGAGTGGTTAAGGAACACACTCCTTGTTCTCTAAAGGTATACTGATGCCTTTCTGCCAGAGGGGGATGCTCCCCTGATACAGGCGGATTGAGGTCCAGTACAAATATAATGGATGCAATCAAATCATTAGCATCTGCGTCACCTTCGGACAGATCAATGGGGTACATGAAGTAGCGTCCGAGCCCCTAGTAAAGGCATCCTCCTCGTCCTGCGAGTCAGCTCGTAAATCAGAGCTGCGGGACGAGGAAGGAAAGGGGACCCTGCGTCTCCATTTTAGGAGGACGGGGTCTAAGACCAGATGAACAATCCTCTGTGAGCTTTGCTGAGCGAGCCGTAGCAGCAGAAGCGCCCTGAGAAGGGGGCTGATGCATGCTCAGCAGTGTCCGGGACAGCTGTCCCCTGTAGAGAGGGATTCTACCCAAACCGGGGGTTCAGCCACCGGAGCCGGAGCAGCTGGGGGGACCACTGATGAGCTTCCAGGCTGAGGGACCACTATGTTAGGGCAAGCATCACAATGTGGTTATGTGCTCGGTACAGGCAGTACGAGTCTACATGCAGTGCATATTAAGAACAGCCTTGCAGCCTTGCTCTGATGTGAGACATGCTGCAGAAGTGGGGGCTCTGTCCAGAATGACCCCCAGCAGAGTATATAAACAGTGTATATAAGCAGGTCCACAACCGGAGGTTGTGGCTTGCCAGACCGTTTAACATAGAGACATCTCTGTGCCCTCCAGATCCCCCAGCCCAGGCCCCCAGTTGTCACAATGTGGTTATGCAGACATTGAGAACGCTGATAAAATGGCGCCGGAGCGAGGAGAGGGGGCGGGGCCTACTCTGAGAGCGGGATCCGGAGGGCAAATGAGGCATACAGGGGAGGGAATCTTTCCTCAGTGAGGAGTGTCCGTTCCCTGTGCTGAGCAGCCGCTGGGCGGAGCCGCACTGTCCCTCTGCATGACTGACATGCAGAGGCAGTGAAACCGAAAGTAGGCCGCAACTGAAGCCGGGGCCTAGATTTTTCCATGCGGCCAGCGTGCAGGCACCATCGGCGCGGTTCTCCAGTGAAAACTGGAGAACCGGCCGGAAATGTTACCACAGTCATATAACACACTCTCCCCAATATATAAAGTACAAGGGACCCCTGGAAAGACCACTTTCTGTGGTAAGAACGTCTCAGTACTTAGCTTGTGAGACGCAGGTGCCAGGTCCCTGGGGGATGAGCGCTCCGTCCGGCAGGATCCTGAAAGGGCTGCGGATGGAGACCGGTCTCCTGCAAAGCAGTGAGAACCGTGATGGCTCCCACTTCAAGCCAGAGCCTCAGGAGATGGTGAAGGAGCGCGGCATGTGAAGGCTCCAGCCTTGTAAAATCAACCTTAACAGCACCGCCGACACAGTGGGGTGTGAAGGGACATGCCGGGAGTCCAGATTGGACGCGCTTTTCTTCCAAATCTTTGAAATCAAAAATCAAAATTCAGAGGATGCATGAGTGTGTGTGACCTCCTGAACACAAAGCATTGAACTGGGTGGATTTGTCATCCGGGGGGTGTATATGCTCGGAGGGAGGAGCTACACTTTTAGTGTAGTGCTTTGTGTGTCCTCCGGAGGCAGACGCTATACACCCATGGTCTGGGTCTCCCATAAGGAACGATGAAGAAATTACATACTTAGATATTGGGGGGAAAAAAAACACACCAGATCATTTACACAGTCTACCACTTGTAAATTGGAAGATATCCCTAAAAATCTTGTCTGCATTAATTACCTGGAAAATGGCTGATACCAGAAATACTATTGCAGTCCCTGGTACCTGGGCCAAGCATTCGATGAAGAACAAACATAAAATGTGAAACAGGCAGTGACTGATTAAGATTCTTACAATTTCACGTACGATCTGAAATTTATAAATATACACATATATACACACATACATATAAATTAAAAATCATAAGGTTTTTATTTTTCTCCTAGGATTTGCCTTGCTGTCTGCTTGCAGCAGGTTTCCAATGCTAATGGAAGCAAAGCAGGCCAGAGCATCCCCAAGATCCCATCATCCGAGTCCCAGTCAGGATTCACCGTGGGCATCATCCCTGAGTTTCCGTTACGCTTCACTGTCGGCGTCATTCTCGAGTCCCCACCATGCTTCATTGTGGGTGTCATCCCAGAGTTGCCATCATGTTTCACTGTGGGCATCATCCCCATGTCCCTGTTATGCTTCACAGTGGACGCTATTCCTGAGACGCCACCACACTTCACTGTGAGTGTCATCCCCAAGCCCCCGCCATGCTTCACTGTGGGCGTCAGCCCCAAGTTCTTGTCACACTTCACTGTGGACAGCATCCCTGTGCTGCCACCATGCCTCACTGTGGGCGCCATTCCCGAGCCGCTACCACACTTCACTGTGAGCGTCATCCGCGAGCACCTGCCATGCTTCACTGTGGGCGTCATCCACAAGTTCTCATCACGCATCACTGAGCAGCATCCCCGAGTTTCTTTTGCAGACACTAGAGGATTTTGTGCCTGCTCAGGAATCTAGTGGCAGACGGTCACAGCATCCTCATCCTTGTCTGGGTAGTGTACCCCATGTTCCTTCAACTTTGAATTTGTTAACTCCACTTAAATCTGAATCTTTAGGAACATTTAACACCTTTATCATCAATTGGTTTCATTTTCTTGTTTGGGTAAAGCAATTATCTACTTTAACTTTATTGAATCACTTTCTTGACTTACGGAGCAAAATAATCGTGAACGAGTAGTTAAAAATGCTCATTTCACGATGTTGCCGTTTAAGGAAGGGTGAAAAATAGACCAAGTTTCATAAATGACTCATCGGAGTTTAAAAGGAAAAAAAAACATTGAATTTCATAGGTACAAGTGTGATCTGTGAAAAAACAGATAGCATTCGTTGTGAAAAACTGATGTGTGAATGAGCCCTAGGGCAGCATGAAAAAAAAAGAAAAAAAAAAATCATCGTTCTCGGCAGTAAATTGTGTGGTGTAAACAGGACTTGCGCTGCCGGGCATGGTTTCCATTCGTCTGCCTGTGTAAACAGAACAATGATTGGCAATTGCTGCCAGCCAGTCTATGGAAATAGCCCATTAGCTAGATTTCTAACATGCAATCAAACATCGCAGTGAACAAGCCCCTAGCCAGTCCAGGTATTTGATGTGATTTATCTGAAGTACACCTGATGCAGCTAGTGAAGCTTTTGATTAGTTGCATCATGTGTGACAACACCCGATTTAAAAAACCTGTGCTCTTATGGGGGATTTTATGCAGAGGGTTGAATAACTCAGAAAATTCGGTATCAATTCAAAGCTATGGCCCACAGTGCGGCAGCAGCAAGGTTGATGTTCGGCCCACCTATTGCTGGCCAATGCCATACGACTGTGAAACCAGATCTTGCAACAATTAGCTATTGCCTTAGGCAGATCAGATGCACCGTCCGGCTTTAGCATTTAGAATTTGGAGAAACCACTAATTGTGTTCAGCTATTAAAACTGTTCATGTTTTATTGGTTTACTAGCTGTAGTACCTAACTGTCTCTTTCCCCCGTCCGTCCCTTCCTCCCCCCCCCCCATCTGTCAATTTACTTGTCTCTATCTCATTCCCTGTATGTGTCTGACCGTCTGTCTCCTTGACCGTCTGTCTCCTTGACCGTCTGTCTCCTTGACCGTCTGTCTCCTTGACCGTCTGTCTCCTTGACCGTCTGTCTCCTTGACCGTCTGTCTCCTTGACCGTCTGTCTCCTTGACCGTCTGTCTCCTTGACCTTCTGTCTCCTTGACCTTCTGTCTCCTTGACCGTCTGTCTCCTTGACCGTCTGTCTCCTTGACCGTCTGTCTCTTTGACCGTCTGTCTCTTTGACCGTCTGTCTCTTTGACCGTCTGTCTCTTTGACCGTCTGTCTCTTTAGGTACCGTCACACTAAGCGACACTCCAGCGATCCCACCAGCGATCTGACCTGGCAGGGATCGCTGGAGCGTCGCTACATGGTCGCTGGCGAGCTGTCAAACAGGCAGATCTCCACAGCGATCAGAGATCAGCCACCAGCGACCCGTGTAACGACTCTTCGTAACCATGGTACACATCGGGTTACTAAGCAAAGCGCTTTGCTTATAGTTACCCGATGTGTACCTTGGCTACATGTGCAGGGAGCAGGGAGCCGGCTGCTAAAAGCTGCGGACGCTGGTAACCAAGCAGAGCGGCAGGGGGCAGCACGGTGGCTCAGTGGTTAGCACTGCAGTCTTGCAACGCTGGGGTCCTGGGTTCAAATCCCACCAATGACACCATCTGCAAGGAGTTTGTATGTTCTCCCCGTGTTTGCGTGCGTTTCCTCCGGGTTCTCCGGTTTCCTCCCACACTCCAAAGACATACTGATAGGGACTTCAGATTGTGAGCCCCAATGGGGACAGTAATGCCAATGTATGTAAAGCGCTGTGGAATTAATAGCGCTATATAAATGAATAAAATTAAATTATTATTACCAGTGTCCGCAGAAGCCGGCTCCCTGCACATTCAGATCATTGCTCTCTCGCTCTCAAACACAGCGATGTCTGCTTCACAGCGGGAGAGCAACGACCAAAAAATGGTCCAGGACATTCAGCAACCACCGGCGACCTCACAGCAGGGGCCAGGTCGTTGCTGAATGTGACACAGTGACATCGCAAGCAAGATCGTTGTTACATCACAAAAACCGTGACTCAGCAGCGATGTCGCTTAGCGAGACGTGGCCTTTTGACTGTCTGTCTCTCTTTCTCTGTCTCTTTCCCTGTCTGTCTCTGTCTCTATCCGTCTCCCCACCGACATCTTATTACCTCACACATAAGCTTCTTATACTAACAGTTTATTTTGGTGCTATAGCAATCACTCACAGCTGCTATTAATAACCTAATAGCTCACAGCTCCATTGACTTTAATGGAGGCAGATTTTTTTGGAGAGTAACTGTAAAGCGCGGGGTTAAATTTTCCCATCAAAACAGTCTACAACGCTCCCTGGGTCACATGAGAAGTCTCTGCAAAATTTTGTGATTGTAAATGCGACGGCGTGGATTCCTTTAGCAGAGACATAGACACACACACACACACACACACACACACACACACACACACACACAGCTTTATATATTAGATTGCAGACAGCAGGAAACAAAGGAACGGTGAATTTGTACTTACGGGCGGTAACTTCTGAAATCGACTGACTTTATCCACCAGTTTTGTGTTAACATTTGCCACTGAGAGAAAAAAAAAGAAAAACAATATATATATATATATATATATTTATTTATTTATTTATTTATAGGTGCTTTTTCAGGGCTGAGCTTTTTCCATGTTTTTTCCCCCACTAAATGGATAATGCCCTGTCATGTGATAGTGATAAAAAAAAAAAAAAAAAAAGAAAATGAAAAGAAGGGAATTTTGTTTACTTACCGTAAATTCCTTTTCTTCTAGCTCCATTGGGAGACCCAGACAATTGGGTGTATAGCTTCTGCCTCCGGAGGCCACACAAAGTATTACACTTAAAAGTGTAAAGCCCCTCCCCTTCTGCCTATACACCCCCCGTGCCTCACGGGCTCCTCAGTTTTGGTGCAAAAGCAGGAAGGAGGAAACTTATAAATTGGTCTAAAGTAAATTCAATCCGAAGGAAGTTCGGAAAACTGAAAACCATTCAACATGAACAACATGTGTACACAAAGAACAACAGCCCGAAGGGAACAGGGGTACGGGTGCTGGGTCTCCCAATTGGAGCTAGACGAAAAGGAATTTACGGTAAGTAAACAAAATTCCCTTCTTCTTTGTCGCTCCATTGGGAGACCCAGACAATTGGGACGTCCAAAAGCAGTCCCTGGGTGGGTAAAATAATACCTCGTAAGAGAGCCGTAAAACGGCCCCTTCCTACAGGTGGGCAACCGCCGCCTGAAGGACTCGCCTACCTAGGCTGGCATCTGCCGAGGCATAGGTATGCACCTGATAGTGTTTCGTGAAAGTGTGCAGGCTCGACCAGGTAGCCGCCTGACACACCTGCTGAGCCGTAGCCTGGTGCCGCAAAGCCCAGGACGCACCCACGGCTCTGGTAGAATGGGCCTTCAGCCCTGAGGGAACCGGAAGCCCAGAAGAACGGTAGGCTTCGAGAATTGGTTCCTTGATCCACCGAGCCAGGGTTGATTTGGAAGCCTGTGACCCTTTACGCTGGCCAGCGACAAGGACAAAGAGTGCATCCGAGCGGCGCAGGGGCGCCGTACGAGAAATGTAGAGTCTGAGTGCTCTCACCAGATCTAACAAGTGCAAATCCTTTTCACATTGGTGAACTGGATGTGGACAAAAAGAAGGTAAGGAGATATCCTGATTGAGATGAAAGGGGGATACCACCTTAGGGAGAAATTCCGGAACCGGACGCAGAACCACCTTGTCCTGGTGAAACACCAGGAAAGGAGCTTTGCATGACAGCGCTGCTAGCTCAGACACTCTCCGAAGTGATGTGACTGCTACTAAGAAGACCACTTTCTGCGAAAGACGTGAAAGAGAAATATCCTTCATTGGCTCGAAGGGTGGTTTCTGAAGAGCCATCAGCACCCTGTTCAGATCCCAGGGTTCTAACGGACGCTTGTAAGGAGGGACTATGTGACAAACCCCCTGCAGGAACGTGCGTACCTTTGGAAGTCTGGCTAGGCGCTTCTGAAAAAACACAGAGCGCTGAGACTTGTCCCTTAAGGGAGCCGAGCGACAAACCCTTTTCCAATCCGGATTGAAGGAAGGAAAGAAAAGTGGGCAAGGCAAATGGCCAGGGAGTAAAACCCTGATCAGAGCACCAGGATAAGAATATCCTCCACGTCCTGTGGTAGATCTTGGCTGGTTTCCTGGCCTGTCTCATAGTGGCAATGACCTCTTGATATAACTCTGAAGACGCTAGGATCCAGGACTCAATGGCCACACAATCAGGTTGAGGGCCGCAGAATTCAGATGGAAAAACGGCCCTTGAGACAGCAAGTCTGGTCGGTCTGGTAGTGCCCACGGTTGGCCCACCGTGAGATGCCACAGATCCGGGTACCACGACCTCCTCGGCCAGTCTGGAGCGACGAGGATGGCGCGGCGGCAGTCGGACCTGATCTTGCGTAACACTCTGGGCAACAGTGCCAGAGGAGGAAACACATAAGGCAGTTGAAACTGTGACCAATCCTGAACTAATGCGTCTGCCGCCAGAGCTCTGTGATCTTGAGACCGTGCCATGAATGCCGGGACCTTGTGGTTGTGCCGGGACGCCATTAGGTCGACGTCCGGCATCCCCCAGCGGCAACAGATCTCTTGAAACACGTCCGGGTGAAGGGACCATTCCCCTGCGTCCATGCCCTGGCGACTGAGAAAGTCTGCTTCCCAGTTTTCTACGCCCGGGATGTGAACTGCGGATATGGTGGATGCTGTGGCTTCCACCCACAGCAGAATCCGCCGGACTTCCTGGAAGGCTTGCCGACTGCGTGTTCCGCCTTGGTGGTTGATGTATGCCACCGCTGTGGAGTTGTCCGACTGAATTCGGATCTGCTTGCCTTCCAGCCACGGCTGGAACGCCTTTAGGGCAAGATACACTGCCCTTATCTCCAGAACATTGATCTGAAGGGAGGACTCTGGCTGAGTCCAGGTACCCTGGGCTCTGTGGTGGAGAAAGACCGCTCCCCACCCTGACAGACTCGCGTCCGTCGTGACCACCGCCCAGGATGGGGGTAGGAAGGATTTCCCCTTCGACAATGAAGTGGGAAGAAGCCACCACCGAAGGGAGGCTTTGGCTGCCTGAGAAAGGGAGACGTTCCTGTCGAGGGACGTCGACTTCCTGTCCCACTTGCGGAGAATGTCCCATTGAAGTGGACGCAGATGAAACTGCGCAAAAGGAACTGCCTCCATTGCTGCCACCATCTTCCCTAGGAAGTGCATGAGGCGCCTCAAGGGGTGTGACTGGCCTTGAAGGAGAGATTGCACCCCTGTCTGTAGTGAACGCTGTTTGTCCAGCGGAAGCTTCACTATCGCTGAGAGAGTATGAAACTCCATGCCGAGATATGTCAGTGATTGGGCCGGTGTCAGATTTGACTTTGGGAAATTGATGATCCACCCGAATCTCTGGAGAGTCTCCAGAGCAATGTCCAGGCTGTGTTGGCATGCCACTCGAGAGGGTGCCTTGACAAGCAGATCGTCTAAGTAAGGGATCACCGAGAGTCCCTGAGAGTGTAGGACTGCTACCACTGTTGCCATGACCTTGGTGAAGACCCGTGGTGCTGTCGCCAGGCCGAAAGGCAGTGCCACGAACTGAAGGTGTTCGTCCCCTATGGCGAAACGCAGGAAGCGCTGATGCTCTGGTGCAATCGGTACGTGGAGATAAGCATCTTTGATGTCGATTGATGCTAGGAAATCTCCTTGGGACATTGAGGCGATGACGGAGCGGAGCGATTCCATCCGGAACCGCCTGGTTTTTACGTGTTTGTTGAGCAGTTTTAGGTCCAGAACAGGACGGAAAGATCCGTCCTTTTTTGGCACCACAAACAAGTTGGAGTAAAAACCGTGACTCTGTTGCTGAAGAGGAACAGGGATCACCACTCCTTCTGCCTTCAGAGTGCACACCGCCTGAAGAAGAGCATCGGCTCGCTCGGGGGGCGGAGATGTTCTGAAGAATCGAGTCAGAGGACGAGAGCTGAACTCTATCCTGTAACCGTGAGACAGAATGTCTCTCACCCAACGGTCTTGTACCTGTGGCAGCCAGGCGTCGCAAAAGCGGGAGAGCCTGCCATCGACCGAGGATGCGGTGTGAAGAGGCCGAAAGTCATGAGGAGGCCGCTTTGGGAGCGGTTCCTCCGGCGGTCTTTTTAGGACGTGACTTAGACCGCCATGAATCGGAGTTCGTCTGACCCTTCTGTGGCCTGTTGGACGAGGAGAATTGAGACCTGCCCGCGGGCCGAAAGGACCGAAACCTCGATTGTACCTTCCGTTGTTGAGGTCTATTTGGTTTGGACTGGGGTAAGGATGAGTCCTTTCCCTTGGATTGTTTAATGATTTCATCCAATCGCTCACCAAACAGGCGGTCGCCAGAAAATGGCAAACCGGTTAAGAACTTTTTGGAGGCAGAGTCTGCCTTCCATTCACGTAGCCACATGGCCCTGCGGACTGCCACCGAATTGGCGGATGCTACCGCCGTACGGCTCGCAGAGTCCAGGACAGCATTAATGGCGTAGGACGCAAACGCCGACGCCTGAGAGGTTAAGGACACCACCTGCGGAGCAGAGGCACGTGTGACTGCATTAATCTGCGAGTGACAAGCTGAGATAGCTTGGAGTGCCCATACGGCTGCGAATGCCGGAGCAAAGGACGCGCCGATAGCCTCATAGATGGATTTCAACCAGAGCTCCATCTGTCTGTCAGTGGCATCTTTGAGTGAAGCCCCATCTTCCACTGCAACTATGGATCTAGCCGCCAGTCTGGAGACTGGAGGATCCACCTTGGGACACTGAGCCCAACCCTTGACAACGTCAGGGGGAAGGAATAACGTGTGTCCTTAAGGCGCTTAGAAAAGCGCTTATCTGGACAAGCTCGGTGTTTCTGGACTGCCTCTCTGAAGTCGGAGTGATCCAGAAACGTACTCATTGTACACTTGGGAAACCTAAAACGGAATTTCTCCTGCTGAGAAGCTGACTCCTCAATTGGAGGAGCTGGGGGAGAAAGATCCAACACCTGATTGATGGACGCTATAAGGTCATTCACTATGGCGTCTCCTTCTGGTGTATCTAGGTTGAGAGCGGATTCAGGATCAGAATCCTGATCTGCCACCTCCGCTTCATCCTCTAGAGAGTCCTCCTGCTGAGACCCTGAGCAGTGTGATGAAGTCGAGGGAAGCTCCCAGCGAGCCCGCTTAGGCGGTCTGGGACTGCGGGCCGTGTCAGAGACCTCACCTTGGGACCTATGAGTCACCCCAGGAGCACTTTGCTGCTCCAACCGAGGCGGGCCTGGGGTCAATGATTCAACAGTGCCCGGGGCCTGTGTCACCGGCCTGGACTGCAAGGCTTCTAGTATCTTAGCAGACCATTTATCCACAGTCTCAGAAAGTTTGTCAGCGAATACTGCAAACTCCGTCCCTGTCACCTGGACAGTGGTAGCAGGTGGTTCCACTTGGGCCACCAGTGGCAGAGGCTCCGGCTGAGTAAGTGCCACAGGGGCCGAGCATTGCACACAATGAGGGTAGGTGGAACCTGCCGGTAGTATAGCCGCACATGAGGTACAGGTTGCAAAGTAAGCCTGTGCTTTGGCACCCTTGCTTTTTGCGGACGACATGCTGTTGTCTCTTCTGAGTACAATCCGGGAGGGTATATAGCCAAAAACCAACAGTGCGACCGTACAGAGTAACTGTATAGCATATAAGCATATATATATATACACTTCGGCACCCAGGGGGGCCAGCACCTAGAAACAGGTGCGGCTTACCGACCGCCCAAAGCGGTTGTGTGACCACCAGATTCCCTGCCTGGGCCTCCCAGAGCCGTGTTGTCTCTCCTCTCCAGCTTCAGAAGTGCTGACAGGAATGGCTGCCGGCGTTCTGTGAGGAGGAGTGGGCCGTGGGCGTGCCCTAGAAAGTGCGGGAATCTGGTGCCCCACGGTGCTCAGTGAGGGGGGAGGAGGATACAAAGTATGCTCCAGCCCTCAGCGCTGACGTCCAGTGCAGCGTCCCTCCCTTCCCCTGACTGGCAGGCCCGGGGGCGGGAATATGCGGTACTAGGCCGCAGAAGCCGGGGACTAAAGTTATAAGCGCGGCCGGCAAACAAGCGCGGTCAGCGCGGTAGTCCCGGCGCACTAACACACCCAGCAGTGCTGCAGCGTGTATGACACAAGCGCTCCATGCGCTGTCCCCAAGGGGACACAGAGTACCTCACAGTAGCAGGGCCTTGTCCCTGACGATACCCAGCTCCTGTCCAGCAGATTCCCCAGGGGCTGTGGAGGGAGCACGGTCCCAGTGCCTGGAGACCGATTAGGATCCCACTTCACCCAGAGCCCTTAAGGGATGGGGAAGGAAAACGGCATGTGGCTCCTGCCTATGTACCCGCAATGGGTACCTCAATCTTAACAGCACCGCCGACCAGAGTGGGGTGAGAAGGGAGCATGCTGGGGGCCCTGTTATGGGCCCTCTTTTCTTCCATCCGATATAGTCAGCAGCTGCTGCTGACTAAATTGTGGAGCTATGCGTGCATGTGTGCCTCCTTCGCACAAAGCATAAAAACTGAGGAGCCCGTGATGCACGGGGGGGTGTATAGGCAGAAGGGGAGAGGCTTTACACTTTTAAGTGTAATACTTTGTGTGGCCTCCGGAGGCAGAAGCTATACACCCAATTGTCTGGGTCTCCCAATGGAGCGACAAAGAAAGCTTTGATAACCTTTCGACCTCCTTTGGAGCTGGATTCTGTAAGGCCTCTTTCACACGTCCGCGTTTCCGGTACATGTGACGTCTGTTTTCACACGTACCGGAGACATGGACACATGTAAACCCATTGAAATCAATGGGTGTCCGCACATGTCTGTGTTTTCGCATGCACGGCGACATGTCCGGTTTTCTCTGGCAGCACTGACGTCACACGGCCCGCAAACTGATGTGATCCACTTGACATCAGTCTGACACGTACCGGAGAAAACACGTGTCGTTGAAATAAAATAATTTTCTATACTCACCTGTCTCCAGCGCTGCTGTCTTCGGTGCTGTTGTCACTTGCTTCTGGGTCCACTCATTATGCTCATGCATATTCACTGCATCATGGACCCAAAAGCAGTAGCAGCGCCGGAGACAGCCGTGATGGAGACAGCAGAGCCAGGGACAGGCGAGTATAGCAGTTCCTGATCTCTGTGTGCTATGTGGATGTTACACGGGTAGCACATGCTGAACACACACACACACACACACACACACACACACACACCATGCAAAATGTGTGTTTTACATGCCCGTGTGAAAGAAGCCTAACACAAATTCTCGCTACATCTATGTGACTAATGAGCAAAAAACGAAAAATTGGGGTTTAAGGGATAACAATAAATGCTTTATTAAGTGGCAAATGCCATCCATATTCTGACACTCATAAAATGCGTATGAAAGCAGGGGTCAAAGAAGGTTATCCAGGTATTCAATCCAGGTATTCAATACATGATTAAAATTCTATCACATTATTGCTGCAAACGGATACAAATCCACATTAAATTACAGGAATAAAGTGTCATGTGCAATGCAAAAAAACACTACCACAATTGCAGGGGTTAAAATACTATTGCACGTTATCCCATATAAAGTGCCATGCATAACACAGTGGACCGAAAAGAGATTTGCAGCACATAAATAAAAAAATCAAATGAACATCGCATGTATACCGGTACCCAGCGTTGGATGGGGATTCACACCGAGCCTAGGGACGCACGTTTCGCGTGAAGCTTTATCAACCAGGCGAGGTAAGAGTGGCCACTGCAGATGCAGCTCAGACTGAACTTACAATCTTCAGGAGCGCACCGCCTCCGGCAAGCAGGAAGAGGAGGTGGAGGAGTGGTGCGCTCCTGAAGATACAACATGAGACAAGCCTTCGTTGCATGCATTTTTCTTTTTCAGACAGAAAAGTGCACGATTCAGAGCAGACGAAGGATTAAAGTCAATTGATCTGTGATTTATTTGAGACACTAGGACAGAAGAATGGGAGTCAGGAAAAAAAACAAAACAAACCAAAATTGTAAAAAAAAAACAAACAAACAAACCCAAAACACAGAAGACAATCAAATAATAAAGTTGTAGACAAGAATTTAGTTACCACATTTGTCCCTTGTTTTTTCAAATATTCCTGTATT